>NC_090352.1:38782216-38793838 GCF_035084215.1 Heptranchias perlo
ATCTGTTTCTTAGTGATGTTGGTTGAGGGATAAATACTGGCCGTGGGATCATTTACGTCCACCTGAAAGGGGAGGCGGGGCCTCGGTTTAACGTCTCATCCTGAGAAAAAAACCTTAAAAACGAGGACAATGGTGGAGAACAGCACCGGCCGGGCGGTGCAGCTTTGAAACCAAAGAGTGGCAGAGAATTTACAAAAACAGCCAGATCGGATTCCGGAAAGCTTCTGGCAAACAGATGGACACAGTGTGACCACACCCTGGGATCACATGGGCACAATCCACAGCTCGAAACATGAGGAGGCAATCGGAGACATCCTACTTACCAATCCCACAGGTCCTGGATCTCTTTTTTATTCATTCATGGGATGTGGGCGTCGCTGGCGAGGCCGGCATTTATTGCCCATCCCTAATTGCCCTTGAGAAGGTGGTGGTGAGCCGCCTTCTTGAACCGCTGCAGTCCGTGTGGTGAAGGTTCTCCCACAGTGATGTTAGGAAGGGAGTTCCAGGATTTTGACCCAGCGACGATGAAGGAACGGCGATATATTTCCATGTCGGGATGGTGTGTGACTTGGAGGGGAACGTGCAGGTGGTGTTGTTCCCATGTGCCTGCTGCCCTTGTCCTTCTAGGTGGTAGAGGTCGCGAGTTTGGGAGGTGCTGGTGAAGAGTTAAGAACATAAGAAATAGGAGCAGCAGTAGTCCATCCAGCCCCTCGAGCCTGCTCCGTCATTCTATCTGATCTTCGACCTATCCCCATATCCCTTGATTTCCCCGAGAGTCCAAAAATCTATCGATCTCAGCCTTGAATATACTCAATGACTGAGCATCCATGGCCCTCTGGGGTGGAGAATTCCAAAGATTCACAACCCTCTGAGTGAAGAAATTCCTCCTCATCTCAGTCCTAAATGTCCGACCCCTTATCCTGAGACTATGACCTTTAGTTCTAGACTCTCCAGCCGGGGAAACAACCTCTCAGCATCTACCCTGTCAAGCCCTCTTAGAATTGTATTATGTTTCAATGAGATCTCCTCTCATTCTTCTAAACTCCAGAGCGTATTGGCCCATTCTACTCAATCTCTCCTCATAGGACAACCCTCTCATCCCAGGAATTAATCTAGTGAACCTTCATTGCACCGCCTCTAAGGCAAGTATATCCTTCCTTAGATAAGGAGACCAAAACTGTACACAGTACTCCAGGTGAGGTCTCACCAAAGCCCTGTACAACTGTAGTAAGACTTCCTTACTCTTGTACTCCAACCCTCTTGCAATAAAGGCCAACGTGCCACTTGCTTTCCTAATTGCCTGCTGTACCTGCAGACTAACTTTTTGTGTTTCTTGTACCAGGACACCCAAATCTCTCTGAACACCAACATTTAATAGTTTCTCACCATTTAAAAAATATTCTGTTTTTCCATTAGAATCATAGAAGTTTACAACATGGAAACAGGCCCTTCGGCCCAACATGTCCATGTCGCCCAGTTTATACCACTAAGCTAGTCCCAATTGCATGCACTTGGCCCATATCCCTCTATACCCATCTTACCCATGTAACTGTCCAAATGCTTTTTAAAAGACAAAATTGTAATAGAATCATTCTTCCTACCAAAGTGAATAACCTCACATTTCCCCACATTATACTCTATCTGCCACCTTCTTGCCCTCTCACTTAACCTCTCTTATCCCTTTGCAGACTCTTCGTGTCCTCCTCACAGCTTACTTTCCCACCTAGCTTTGTATCGTCAGCAAACTCGGATACATTACACTCGGTCCCTTCATCTGAGTCATTAATATAGATTGTAAATAGCTGAGGCCCGAGCACTGCACACAGTACTTCAGGTTGCTTCAGTGCATCCTGTAATTGGGTGAAGGACACTTCTTCCAGGAGGCCCCTGGATCTGTTCATCCTGCACGTCATAGGAACAGGAGAAGGCCATTCAGCCCCTCGAGCCTGTTCCACCATTCAATTAGATCAGGGCTGATCTGTATTTTAACTCCATTTACCCGCCTTGGTTCCGTAACCTTTAATCCCCTCACCCAACAAAAATCGATCAATCTCCGTTTTGAAATTTCCAATTGACCCCCAGCCTCAACAGCTTTTTGGGGGGAGAGAGTTCCAGATTTCCACTCCCCTTTGTGTGATGAAGTGCTTCCTGACATCACCCCTGAACGGCCTGGCTCTGATTTTAAGGTTATGCTCCCTTGTTCTGGACTCCCCTCACCAGAGGAATTTGTTTTGGGTGACTTCAAATGGACGTGCTCAGTCCCACTCACTGCTCCTGGATTCACCTCATCTTCTCATCCCACTGCCATCACCCTTCCTGGTGCACTGGTTTATGAGCCTCATCTATCATCTTGACTTCTCAATTCAAACACATAGAGTTGCATTTGTATCAGGGGGTAGCACTCTCTCCTCTGAGTCTGAAGGTCGTGAGTTCGAGTCCCACTCCAGAGACTTGAGCCCATAATCCAGGCCGACACTCCCAGTGCAGTACTGAGGGAGCGCTGCACTGTCGGAGGTGCCGTCTTTCGGATGAGAAGTTAAACCGAGGCCCCGTCTGCCTCTCAGGTGGACGTAAAAGATCCCACGGCCACTATTTTGAAGAAGAGCAGAGGGGAGTTCTCCCCGGTGTCCTGGGGCCAATATTTATCCCTCAACCAATATCACTAAAAACAGATGATCTGGTCATTATCACATTGCTGTTTGTGGGATCTTGCTGTGCGCAAATTAGCTGCTGCATTTCCCTACATCATAACAGTGGCTACACTTCCATAAATACTTCATTGGCTGTAAAGCGCTTTGGGACGTCCTGAGTTTGTGAAAGGCGCTATATAAATGCAAGTTCATTCTTTTCCTTTTATATTGGAGGTGAGTGGGACCCCTTTAAAGAGCTGATCTGTTTTTCTCAAGCAAGCTTCTGACTGAATTAGACTCAGATTACTAAAACAAGACTTGTACCTGTTGCAAGTATCACCTGCCACTCAAACCCTTCGAGCTCAACTTTCTCATCTCACAGCCCACAGTCCTCAAATTAAACCTGACTGACTCAATCCCGTGCCTGCAGAGATGCCGTGGGTTGTATACTTGGACTGTCCCATGATTGATATAAGGATGATTAGGTTTAGCAGTGAAGTCCCACCAACAGTAATAACGCAGTCAGTTAATCAAGAGCCAGTAAATGCTCTACTAAGTCTCATCACTCATCGCACCGTCAGCTGTGGCTCAGTCAGAAGGTCATGGGTTCAAGACCCACTCCAGAGACTTAAGCCCATGACCCAGGCCGATACTCCAGTGCCAGTACTGAGGGAGTGCTGTCGGAGAGGCCGTCTTTCGGATGAGACGTTAAACTGAGGCCCCGTTTGCCCTCTTGGGTGGGCGTGAAAGATCCCACGGCCACTATTTAGAAGAAGAGCAGGGGGAGTTCTCCCCGGTGTCCTGGGGCCAATATTTATCCTCAACCAACATCACTAAAAATCAGATTATCTGGTGATTTATCACATTGCTGTTTGTGGGATCTTGCTGTGCGCAAATTGGCTGTCGTGTTTCCTGCAAAAAAAGTGCTTTATTGGCTGTAAAACGCTTTGGGACATCTTGAGGTCGTGAAAGACGCTATAGAAATGCAGGTCTGTCTCGCTCAGTGTCCAGCTCCTAACCTCCAATCAGCTCAGCCTGTCCTGAGTCCCACATCTCTGGAGTCTGCCTCATTTACACAGCAGGAGCAGGGGCAGGAGGAGGGGCAGGAGGGGCAGGGGCAGGAGGAGGGGGAGGAGGGGCAGGGGCAGGAGGTGGAGGGGGAGGAGGGGCAAGGGCAAGAGGAGTGGGAGCAGGAGGAGGAGGAGGGGCAGTAGGAGGAGGAGATGGGGCAGGAGGAGGAGCAGGAGGAGGAGGAGCAGGGGGAGGAGGGGCAGGGGGAGGAGGGGCAGGAGCAGGAGGAGGGGCAGGAGCAGGGGGAGGGCCTTAGAAACAAATAGGCGTTTCCAATCTTTGATGTCTCCTGTATGAGGCCACAAGACTAATGTGGATACGGAGAGACACTCGACCCATTCATCCAGAAAAATCTGCACTCTCCCCATCTTAACTGCAACCACGTCTTAAATGATTCGAATGCCCTTTGCCTCCACTCCCCAATCTGCAGTCAGTCCCATGTGTTGGGCGATCTGTGTGTGAATCCCTTCCTGACATCGTCCTAAATTCCTCTTTTCCCAGTTTTCCCCCTTGTCGGTTCAGTTTGAGGTAATTTTCCACACAGTTTATTGACCTATCTGTTTAGGAGATCATTTCATATTACAGGGGAAGAGTCCGGGTTCCTCAGTTTCTTTCCTCATAATTCAGCCTCACTCTCACTGAAGGTCACTCTCTGACCCTTCACTCTCTCACTGGGGTCACTCTCTGACCCTTCACTCTCTCACTGCTGGTCACTCTCTGACCCTTCACTCTCTCACTGGGGGTCACTTTCTGACCCTTCACTCTCTCACTGGGGGTCACTCTCTGACCCTTCACTCTCTCACTGGGGGTCACTCTCTGACCCTTCACTCTCTCACTGCAGGTCACTCTCTAACCCTTCACTCTCTCACTGCAGGTCACTCTCTGACCCTTCACTCTCTCACTCGGGGTCACTCTCTGACCCTTCACTCTCTCACTGGGGGTCACTCTCTGACCCTTCACTCTCTCACTGGGGGTCACTCTCTGACCCTTCACTCTCTCACTGGGGGTCACTCTCTGACCCTTCACTCTCTCACTGGGGGTCACTCTCTGACCCTTCACTCTCTCACTGGGGGTCACTCTCTGACCCTTCACTCTCTCACTGGGGGTCACTCTCTGATTCCATGGACGACAGAAATGCTCCCAGTGACTGTGAGGCTGTAACTGGGCCCTTCGCTGATTCCATCCCCTTTAAACCACCTGGATGGACGTGGCCATTTCGTGACAGCAGCAGCAGCTCGCGAAGGCCCCCCCGGCTGGAAAGCTGCGAGACTGATTTTGCAGATATTCCCCGTGGCACCGAACTGATGGGTCGATGAGGGCCTTGTGGGAGTTGGAGAAAACCATAAACGACAGCTTCAAAATTCGAAGTTTCAGCGTGATGTATGCTGAGAGGCTAACTCGTGGGATCGAGAGCATTAATGTCTTATCTTGTTCGATCGCAGTGAGTGGCAGACAGATGAGGGGAGGCATTTTGGAGCCTTGGTTGATTGGTAGATAGAGCTGAGTTAGTTTGAGTTTTGGTTGGTTATTGCTCGTAACTGTTCCCATGTCACCAGCATCTTTACCAGAACCTTTCCTCCTCCCTCACTCCCTCCCCCACAAGCGTGAGGACAAATACTGGGGCACAGTTCCCTCCAGCACCATACTTTGCATGTGAGCTGAGACGAGGAATGCCGATGGGCTATTGGACCATGGGAGGCTGATCCCAATCGTCCTCTCCCAACATCCACAAATATGGAGCTTCTGGTAGTTTTTTTTGGTGGTGGGGAGGAGGGAGGGAGGAGTGGGGGGGGGGGGTCAATTGAGTATCTGAAACCCATTACAATTGAGAATTCCCAAATCAAAACAACTGAGAAACTCACCCAGTGAAAATACCAGTTCGATCGCAGAGATTCACCCCACCTACCTGAACAGAGAACTTAGGTGCTTCGGTATTTTGATTGGGTAAGGGTATTAAGGGCTAGGGAACCAAGGTGAGTGGATACAGTTATGAAACAGGTCAGCCATTATCTAATTGAATGGCAGATCGGGCTTGAGGGGCTGAATGGCCTCCTCCTATTCCTATGTACCGATTGATGCAACAAAGGCCTAAGAATCCCAAGGTGGGTGGGGGCTCTGCTGGAGTTTAACCACCTCGAGGTAATTAGGGAGGGAGGGGCCTGATGTGGAGCATAATCATAAGCACGGACCTGTTGGGCCAAATGGCCTGTTTGAGTGCTGTAGATTCAATGCAACTCTTTCTCTCCTCCCTTGCCCAGAAGCACTGATGCCAGACACAATCCCTTACTGCCACCTGAGGTGAGGCCAGCTGACTGGGCACAGATTGAACCCCAGTTCAGTAATATACTCGAGGGTACATTCACCGACTGCAGCAGTATTACTTTATAAAATTCCAACACGTGTCTAAGCCGTATCCTAACAGAATCTACACATCATAGACCACCCAGCCTACTCCAGCAACCCCGTAAACTTCAGCTCAGCCAATACTCTGCTGTCCGTATCCTGACTCGCACCGAGTCCCGTTCACCCATCACCCCCTGTGCTCACTGACCTACATCGGCTCCCGGTCCGGGAACACCTCGATTTTAAAATTCTCATCCTCGTGTTCAAATCCCTCCATGGCCCTCGCCCCCCTCCCTATCTCTGTAACCTCCTCCAGCCCTACAACCCTCCGAGATCTCTGCACTCCTCCAATTCTGGCCTCTTGCGCATCCCCATATTATAGAGAATAACGTGTATATTACAGAGAGTAGCAGCCTCCGTGTATATTATAGAGAATAACAGCCCCCGTGTATATTACAGAGAATAGCAGCCCCCGTGTATATTACAGAGAATAGCAGCCCCCGTGTATATTATAGAGAATAGCAGCCCCCGTGTATATTATAGAGAATAACAGCCCCCGTGTATATTACAGATAATAACAGCCCCTGTGTATATTATAGAGAATAACAGCCCCCGTGTGTATTACAGGGAATAGCAGCCCCCGTGTGTATTACAGGGACTAGCAGCCCCCGTGTGTATTACAGGGACTAGCAGCCCCCGTGTATATTACAGGGACTAGCAGCCCCCGTGTGTATTACAGGGACTAGCAGCCCCCGTGTGTATTACAGGGACTAGCAGCCCCCGTGTATATTACAGGGACAAGCAGCCCCCGTGTGTATTACAGGGACTAGCAGCCCCCGTGTGTATTACAGGGACTAGCAGCCCCCGTGTGTATTACAGGGACTAGCAGCCCCCGTGTATATTACAGGGACTAGCAGCCCCCGTGTATATTACAGGGACTAGCAGCCCCCGTGTATATTACAGGGACTAGCAGCCCCCGTGTATATTACAGGGACTAGCAGCCCCCGTGTGTATTACAGGGACTAGCAGCCCCCGTGTGTATTACAGGGACTAGCAGCCCCCGTGTGTATTACAGGGACTAGCAGCCCCCGTGTATATTACAGGGACTAGCAGCCCCCGTGTGTATTACAGGGACTAGCAGCCCCCGTGTATATTACAGGGACTAGCAGCCCCCGTGTATATTATAGAGAATAGCAGCCCCCGTGTATATTACAGGGACTAGCAGCCCCGTGTATATTACAGGGACTAGCAGCCCCCGTGTGTATTACAGGGACTAGCAGCCCCCGTGTATATTACAGGGACTAGCAGCCCCCGTGTATATTATAGAGAATAGCAGCCCCCGTGTATATTACAGGGACTAGCAGCCCCCATGTATATTACAGGGACTAGCAGCCCCCGTGTATATTATAGAGAATAGCAGCCCCCGTGTATATTACAGGGACTAGCAGCCCCCGTGTATATTACAGGGACTAGCAGCCCCCGTGTGTATTACAGGGACTAGCAGCCCCCGTGTGTATTACAGGGACTAGCAGCCCCCGTGTGTATTACAGGGACTAGCAGCCCCCGTGTATATTACAGGGACTAGCAGCCCCCGTGTGTATTACAGGGACTAGCAGCCCCCGTGTGTATTACAGGGACTAGCAGCCCCCGTGTATATTACAGGGACTAGCAGCCCCCGTGTATATTACAGGGACTAGCAGCCCCCGTGTATATTGTATGGAAGCACAGAGTTTGAATGGATGAAGTATTCCCAGTGTGAGTGTACCGAGGGCTCGAGATGTAACGCTGCACTATTGTGTAACAAGCCATGTGTTAAGGGGTGTTGGGTTCTTCTTATCAAAGTATTTACAACCCACTCTGATTCAATCTGATTACTTACATTCTCTAGTTACAGAATGTTCTGTTTAACCATGACTCAAATTGCTGAAAGTTCACGTAAACAACTCAACAAACTTCCAGCTGTAATTACCTACAACTCAGTGGATTTCCCAAATCTCTTTAAGATTTGAATTCTCCTCCCATGTCTCTCTTTTAATGCTTGGCTCGGTTCCTGGACTGAATACAGAACAGGCTTGTCCTCTGACAGGGATCCCTCATTCACCTCCAACCTGCGTCTCTCTGTCAAATCTTGCATGTCTCTCTGTTCTATCGATATTACTAGGGTCAGTCCATCTCTGAACTTTCCTCTCTTGACCTTTCTAAGGTCCTAATACCCCATACTAGAAAGAAAGAAAGATTTGCATTTATATAGCACCTTTCACAACCTCAGGAAGTCCCAAAGCGCTTTACAGCCAATTAAGTACTTTATTTGAAGTGTGGTCACTGTTGTACTGTAGGAAATGCGGCAGCCAATTTGCGCACAGCAAGATCCCACAAACAGCAATGAGATAATGACCAGATCATTTGCTTTAGTGATGTTGGTTGAGGGAGAAATATTGGCCCCAGGGAGAACTCCCCTGCTCTTCTTCGAAATAGTGGCCACGGGGTCTTTTACATCCACCCGAGGGCAGACGGGACCTCTGACAGTGCAGCACTCCCTCAGTACTGCACTGGGAGTGTCGGCCTGGATTATGAGCACAAGTCTCTGGAGTGGGGACTCGAACCCTCGACCTTCTGACTCAGAGGTGAGAGTGCGACCCACTGAGGGGCAGAAAATCTGACAGGGTTCCTGCTCCTTATCGCTAACTGGAGACCCCCTGATGGGAAGCATGCATGGGTGTGGACATCTTGTGTGGAGCCCTATGGCTGAAGAAGAGTGGACATTTGGGGTGGTACTGAAGGATGCCCAATGCCATCGAACTGTGCCCAACAGGAGTCACCGCCTCTCGGAGAGGACAGCAGATAACTGGAAGAATAAAAACTGAACGTCAAACCAGTCGGAACCCAGTCCATGACATCTTCAGTCCTTGTTTAAAATAACACTGCTTCCCAATCATGGCCTAGAGAAACAGAACACAAAGATAGTGCTGTAGGTGATTAGTTTTGAAGGTTTGCTTGGACTCTGCTTTCTGCCTCTCCTGCTCTAAGGTCACGGTAAAGATAAAACAAACCTGCATTTATATAGCGCCTTTCACCACCTCCCAAAGTGCTTCACGGCCAATGAAGTACTTTTTGAAGTGTGGTCACTCCTGTAATGCAGGAAACGCGGCAGCCAATTTGTACACAGCAAGATCCCACAAACAGCACTATGATAATGACCAGATAATCAGTTTTAGTGATGTTGGTTGAGGGATAAATATTGGCCCCCGGACACCTCCCCTGCTCTTCTTCAAAATAGTGGCCGTGGGATCTTTTATGTTCACCTGAGAGGGCAGACAAGGCTTCAGTTTAACATCTCATCTGAAAGACAGCACCTCTGACAGTGCAGCACTCCCTCAGCAGTGGGAGTTTCAGCCTAGATTACATGGTTGGCGTCTCTGGAGTGGGGACTTGAACCCATGACCTTCTGACTCAGAGGCGAGAGAGGTAGCCACGGCACTCGCCTGCCTGCCCTTACAGCACTGTGGGAGAACCTTCACCACACAGACTGCAGCGGTTCAAGAAGACGGCCCACCACCAGCTTCTCAAGGGGCAACTAGGGACGGGCATTAAATGCCGGCTTTGCCAGCGATGCCCACATCATGAGAACAAATGTTATAAAGCAGATTTAATCTCCGAGTGCCTTAAGTATACCGCAGTGACTTTTTCTTCCCTGTAATTTGCTGGTATGTCGTGAGTCTCCCAATCCCTAAAGCTTTTACATCATGTAACAATTGTTTATCTTCAAAGGAACACAGAAGCCAACAACACTGGCTGGTAACGTTGTGTTACACTGGAAATTCAGTGGGCTGGTGGTGGGCCTTCTTCCTGAACTGCTGCAGTCCGTGTGGTGAACTGAGGAAAATGAGGAGGATTGAAGAGCAAAGAAAACTATTGGTGGAGTGAGCTGCCCCAGTGAGGCACAGATTGAAGAGAACCCCCAAATCAATCCCGCTCGGGGTTAAATGAAATGTCATCTCCCGTCAATATTCTCAAAAACACCAGACGCTGCTGAGTGAGTCGCACTCGGTTCACCTGCTGTAGGGCAAGCGATTCAGCTTGGTTCGTTGGGTTTAATTTACTTGCCTGAGTCAGACAGACATGGTTCAAGTCCCATTCCAGGAGCTGAGCGCATGATCAGACTAACAGCCCAGTGCTGCTCTCTGAGTGAAAAGTTAAGCCGAGGATCTGACTATTTTAGGGGGGATTTTGAAGATTGCACAGTCCCATTTGAAGAAGAGCAGAGACTTTTCACAGTAGGTGCATATCGACAACACAGACCGACCTGCACCACACTACTGACACGGTGTTAGGGGGTTAGAGGTTAGGGGTAATGTCTTAGGGATAGGGGTTAGTGGTTGGGGTTAGGGATAGGGTTAGAAAGTGCTATTGACAACATCACTGTTACCAGACGTGTCTTTTCCATATATATATAATTAATTGCTAATAATCAATTAGAAGCTACTGACATTGACCCACTGGACTTTGGTGTTGCCCCTCCTCCACATGTAGATCTCAAGCAGTAAATGGCACCCTCGAAATAAACTGTTCAAAGGTTAGGGTCAGGGCCAAGGTCAGGGTTAGGGTTAGGGTCAGGGTCAGGGTCAGGGTTAGGGTAAGGGTTAGGGTTAGCATTGCATTAGGGTTAGGGTTAGGGTCAGAGTCAGGGTAAGGGTTCGGGCTAGGGTCAAAGTTAGGGTTAGGGTCAGGGTCAGGGTCAGGGTTAGCATTGCATTAGGCTTAGGGTCAGGGTTAGGGTTAGGGTTAGGGTAAGGTTTAGGGTTAGCATTACATTCGGGTTAGGGTTAGGGTCAGGGTCAGGGTAAGGGTTCGGGCTAGGGTCAAAGTTAGGGTTAGGGTTAGGGTCAGGGTCAGGGTTAGCATTGCATTAGGTTTAGGGTTAGGGTCGGGGTTCGGGTCAGGGTTAGGGTAAGGGTTAGGGTTAGCATTGGATTAGGGTTAGGGTTAGGGTCAGGGTCAGGGTAAGGGTTCGGACTAGGGTCAAAGTTAGGGTCAGGGTCAGGGTCAGGGTTAGGGTCAAGGTCAGGGTAAGGGTTAGGGTTAGCATTGCATTCGGGTTAGGGTTAGGGTCAGGGTCAGGGTAAGGGTTAGGGTTAGCATTGCATTAGGTTTAGGGTCAGAGTTAGGGTCAGGGTCAGGGTATGGGTTAGGGTCAGCATTGCATTCGGGTTAGGGTCAGAGTTAGGGTCAGGGTCAGGGTTAGGGTTAGCATTGCATTAGGTTTAGGGTCAGAGTTAGGGTTAGGGTTAGGGTCAGGGTCAGGGTATGGGTTAGGGTCAGCATTGCATTCGGGTTAGGGTTAGGGTTAAAGTGGCCTTCGGAAATGCCACAGGCTTACTTGGGGGTTCCACTAACCCTGCGACACTGACACCCTTCCATATCCCGGATAATAGAAGCTTTATTCTGCCTCAAAGGAGAGCGGGGACTTCTCCCGGGTTCCTGGCCAACACTCATTCCTCATTCGCACTGTTACTGGGAACTTGCTGTCTGCTAATTGGCTGCTGCATTTGCCTATAAACGAACAGTGACTGCGCCTCGA
>NC_090352.1:38794038-38801538 GCF_035084215.1 Heptranchias perlo
TCTAGCAAGGCACTTATTTGTATCAAACCTTCAAGAAGGCCCACCGGGCAATAAATGCCAGCCTCACCGGCAATGCCCACATCCCGAGAATGAATGTTGTCCGTGAAAGGTACAAAGCCGTCGTTTTGAAAGGGTCCAGGTTGTAGGTCATTGAGTGAACGTCACCTCCAGAGGCCGGCCAGCACAACAGGGTCATGCAGGCCCAAGCATGGGTCTCGCCTGCCGTTATACACCCAGCACCGCTGATCCATTAGCCTGCACAGCACCCGGCCTAGATTGAGACATGCACTTTCACTCCATGGGGAAGAAAGAAAGAATTTGCATTTCTATCGCGCCTTTCACCACCTCAGGACGTCCCAAAGAGCTTTATAGTCAATGAGGTACTTTTTGAAGTGTAGTCACTGTTGTAATGTAGGAAACGCAGCAGCCAATTTGCGCACAGCAAGATCCCACAAACAGCAATGTGATCATGACCAGATAATCTGTTTTTTGCGATGTTGGTTTAGGGATAAATATTGGCCCCAGGTCACCGGGGAGAACTCCCCCTGCTCTTCTTGCTATAGTGGCCGTGGGATCTTTTACGTCCACCTGAGAGGGGCAGTCGGGGCCTCGGTTTAACGCCTCATCTGAAAGACGGCACCTCCGACAGTGCAGCACTCCCCCAGTACTGGCAGTGGGAGTGTCGGCCTGGATTATGGGGCTTGAACCCACAACCTTCTAACTCAGAGGCGAGAGTGTGACCCACTGAGTCACCTCAACGTCACCCGGACTGAGTGAGGTAATCTGGAGCCTGCAGCCTCTAATGGAACTCTCGTTTTGCTCCCGCCCCCCCCCCCCATATAGAAAACGTCACCAACAGCAGTTCAACGGGCAGCAACGGGACAGAGGCGGAGATGATTCTGCGGATGAATGGCTGGCTGATCTGCAAGGACCAGGACGAGATGTTGAACCTGGCGTTCACCGTTGGCTCCTTCCTCCTCAGCGCCATCTCGCTGCCCCTGGGGATCGCCATGGACAAGTATGGGCCACGGAAACTGCGTCTGATTGGCAGGTCAGTCCAAAAATGTGTTTGAGGAGGGAGAGTTGGCGAGGGGGGAAGAGAGAGACGGAGGGAGAGTTGGCGAGGGGGAGAGAGAGACGGAGGGAGAGTTGGCGAGGGGGAGAGAGAGACGGAGGGAGAGTTGGCGAGGGGGAGAGAGAGACGGAGGGAGAGTTGGCGAGGGGGAGAGAGAGACGGAGGGAGAGTTGGCGAGGGGGAGTGAAAGACGGAGGGAGAGTTGGCGAGGGGGAGAGAGAGACGGAGGGAGAGTTGGCGAGGGGGAGAGAGAGACGGAGGGAGAGTTGGCGAGGGGGAGAGAGAGACGGAGGGAGAGTTGGCGAGGGGGAGTGAGAGACGGAGGGAGAGTTGGCGAGGGGGAGTGAGAGACGGAGGGAGAGTTGGCGAGGGGGAGTGAGAGACGGAGGGAGAGTTGGCGAGGGGGAGTGAGAGACGGAGGGGGAGTTGGCGAGGGGGAGTGAGAGACAGAGGGGGAGTTGGCAAGGGGGAGTGAGAGACGGAGGGGGAGTTGGCGAGGGGGAGTGAGAGACGGAGGGGGGAGAGGGGAACGGGGGAGGGGCAGAGGGACAGACATGGAAAGAGGGAGGGAGAGAAAGGGAGGGAGGGAGAAAGGGAGGGAGGGAGGGAGAGACTGGTCCCAGTGCTGATGGTCATCCGCCAGCTTCTGATTCTGTTCTTTTCCCGTTCTAGCACTTGCTTCGCTCTATCCTGTTTGCTGATTGGTTACGGAGCCAGTAATCCCAGTGGTAAGTCCCCGTTCTCCTGATTGATTGCCCCCCTCGCTCCCAGTCTCCGCCTGATGTCACTTCCATTAACTCCATTCTGTTCTCCTGCCCTTCCAGATCTTTCCGTGCTGATTTTCATCGCGCTCTCGCTCAATGGCTTTGGTGGGATGTGTATGACCTTCACCTCGCTCACGGTAAGCAGTGCGCTCTGATTGGTCGAGGAGGGAGGACTGGGGAGTATGTTGCTCGCCCCCGAAACACCGAGGGGATAAAATAATTTACAATTTCTGTGGCCATTCTCAAATTCAGGGTCGTTTCTCACCTTTCCCCACCCTGGGGTACAGTCCCTGAAGGTGCTGACTCTCCCTGGGGTACAGTCCCTGAAGGTGCTGACTCTCCCTGGGGTACAGTCCCTGAAGGTGCTGACTCTCCCTGGGGTACAGTCCCTGAAGGTGCTGACTCTCACTGGGGTACAGTCCCTGAAGGTTCTGACTCTCCCTGGGGTACAGTCCCTGAAGGTGCTGACTCTCCCTGGGGTACAGTCCCTGAAGGTGCTGACTCTCCCTGGGGTACAGTCCCTGAAGGTGCTGACTCTCCCTGGGGTACAGTCCCTGAAGGTGCTGACTCTCCCTGGGGTACAGTCCCTGAAGGCGCTGACTCTCCCTGGGGTACAGTCCCTGAAGGTGCTGACTCTCCCTGGGGCACAGACCCTGAAGGTGCTGACTCTCCCTGGGGTACAGTCCCTGAAGGTGCTGACTCTCCCTGGGGTACAGTCCCTGAAGGTGCTGACTCTCCCTGGGGTACAGTTTCCACCCCTACCCTGAAAGCACTGACTGCGCTGGAGAGTGCAGATGTCTCAGCCGTACCTCAGTGGGTCCCATTCTCGCCTCTGAGTCAGAAGATCATGGGTTCAAGCCCCCACTCCAGAGACTTGAGTCCCATAATCTAGACCGACACTTCAGTGCAGTACTGAGGGAGCGCCGCACTGTCGGAGGGTCAGTGCTGAGGGAGCGCCGCACTGTCGGAGGGTCAGTGCTGAGGGAGCGCCGCACTGTCGGAGGGTCAGTGCTGAGGGAGCGCTGCACTGTCGGAGGGTCAGTACTGAGGGAGCGCCGCACTGTCGGAGGGTCAGTACTGAGGGAGTGCTGCACTGTCAGAGGGTCAGTACTGAGGGAGTGCTGCACTGTCAGAGGGTCAGTACTGAGGGAGCGCTGCACTGTCGGAGGGTCAGTACTGAGGGAGCGCTGCACTGTCGGAGGGTCAGTGCTGAGGGAGCGCCGCACTGTCGGAGGGTCAGTGCTGAGGGAGCGCCGCACTGTCGGAGGGTCAGTACTGAGGGAGCGCCGCACTGTCGGTGGGTCAGTACTGAGGAGTTGGAGGTGCTGTCTGTCAGATGAGATGTTAAACCGAAGAGCAGAAGAGTTTTCCCCAGTGTCCTGGCCAATATTTATCCCTCAACCAATGCCTAAAAACAGATTTCTCTGGTCATTATCATTTTGCTGTTTGTGGGATCTTGCTGTGCGCAAATTGGTGCTGTTTTTCCTACATTAAAACAGTGACTGCACTTCAAAAAGTACTTCATTGGCTGTAAAGTGACTTGGGACGTCCCAAGGTCATGAAAGGTGTTATAGAAATGGGAGTTCTTTCTTTCTCTTGCTCCCTCTCCTCCTCTCTCGCTCCCTCTCTCTCACACTCCCGTTCTCTCTCCCTCTCTCACCTGCTGTGGACTTTTACCTCTGCTACTTTGCTCTGTCTGTGCTGACAGTAGCTGATTGATGGAGCGGAGAGTGTAAGTGTATTGACACAATGATTGTCCCTGATACCTCTGTCGTGTACAGATGCTCCTTCTGCTCGCTGTCAACAACCTCACCACACTGTACTTTTCCATCTCATTAACCCGCTCTGTTTTCCTGAAATACCCCCTGTGGAAAATTCTGTCCGTGAATTGTTTTTGTGACCTGGACCCATCTCCTGAGAGTCTGGTGCTCGGTGGCCAGGTGCAGGGTCCGAGGTTTGGCCTGACCCTTATCCCTCACTCAGTGCACTCGACCCCTCCGCCGTTAGTGCCTCTACACCTTTGGAGCTGGGCTGAAGCCTCAGAACAGACAGCCCCAGGAAAGGGTAACTGGAGGACTGCTTCATCACGAAACACTGACCTGGGGAGGTTCGATCAGCCCCTCCCGGTCGATGGTCAGAGCGACTTTCACCATCACAGGACGTCCCAAAGGGCTTGACAGCCAATGAAATACTTTTTGAAGTGTGGTCACTGTTGTAATGTAGGAAACACAGCAGCCAATTTGCGCACAGCAAGATCCCACAAACAGCAATGTGATAATGACCAGATCATCTGTTTTTAGTGATGTTGATTGAGGGATAAATAATTCCCCTGCTCTTCTTCGAATAGTGGCCATGGGATCTTTTACATCCACCTGAGAGGGGCAGACGGGGCCTCGGTTTAACGTCTCATCCGAAAGACAGCACCTCCGACAGTGCAGCACTCCCTCAGTACTGCGCTGGGAGTGTCGGCCTGGATTATGTGCTCAAGTCTCTGGAGTGGGTCTTGAACCCATGACCTTCTAACTCAGAGGCGAGAATGTTACCCACTGAGCCACAGCTGACACCATTCAGTAAGATCAGGCTGCAGCGTATTCTGAGAACAATCCCAGCTTCTCCAGTCTTTCTACATAACTGAAGTCCCTCATCCCTGGAACCATTCTAGTAAATCTCCTCTGCACCCTCTCCAAGGCCTTGACATCCTTCCTAAAGTGTGATGCCCAGAATTTGACACAATACTCCAGCTGAGGCCTAACCAGTGATTTATAAAGGTTTAGCATAACTTCCTTACTTTTGTACTCTATGCCTCTATTTATAAAGTCCAGGATCCCAAATGCTTTTCAACAGCCCTCTCAACTTGTCCTGCCACTTTCAAAGATTTGTGTACATACACCCCCAGGTCTCTCTGTTCCTGCATCCCTTTAAAATTGTACCATTTAGTTTATATTGCCTCTCCTCATTCTTCCCACCAAAATGCATCACTTCACACTTCTCTGCATTAAATTGCATCTGCCTTGTGTCTGCCCATTTCGCCAGTCTGTCTCTGTCCTCCTGAAATCTGTTACTATCCACCTCCTCTTCACTACTTTTCCAAGTATTGTGTCATCTACAAACTTTGAAATTATACCTAAATCCAGACCATTAATATATATCAAAAAGAGCTCCTAATACTGACCCCTGGGGAACACCACTGTATACTTCCCTCCAGACTGAAAAACAACCGTTCACCACTACTCTCTGCTTTCTGTCCCTTAGCCAACATTTTTATCCACACTACCACTGTCCCTTTAATCCCATGGGCTTCAATTTTTGCTAACAAGCCTGTGGTATGGCCATCTCCAGTAAGAGTTACTCACTGTGTAACTGTATAGAGCCATGGTTTATTCAGCAGGGCGAGGGTTAATTCAGAATAACCTGACTTTCTAAGATTGATTTGCTGTGGTTCTGACAGGGTTAATCAGTGAGTTCCACTCTCATCTTCTGATGCGTCACTCACGTAGTTCCCTCGTGTTGTGACGCTGTGTCCCGGCTCGGTTACACCACGTGAGGTCAGAGAAAGTGGCATCGGGACAGGAAGCAGGATTGTGGGTTTCGAGGACACGGGCCCTGCCGACTGAGTCAGGACTCAGCTGATGACTGGGAACGTGCTGGCTTGGCTCCGCAGTTAGACTGTACAACCGGTCGCCTGACGCTAAAGAACTCAAATCCTGTCCGATTCAGGGCCCGGAGGAGGAGGAGAGAGGGGAGGGAGAGAGGGGACTGCTCCCCAGATTGGTCCTCTCACCAGGAACAATCGATTGAAATTATTTGCAACCATCACTGGTTTAAGTGGTTGAATCGTCCGTTAGTTTACTTCACCCTGACTGTCCTCGGAGAATTCTGGTCCTCTGCTCGCTGACCTACATTGGCTCCCAGTCCGGCATCGCCTCGAATTTAAAATTCTCATCCTTGTTTTCAAATCCCTCCATGGTCTCGCCCCCTCCCTATCTCTGTAACCTCCTCCAGCCCTACAACCCTCCAAGATCTCTGCGCTCCTCCAATTCTGGCCTCTTGCGCATCTTCAATTTTTAATCGCTCCACCATTGGCGGCCGTGCCTTCAGCTGCCTAGGCTCTAAGCTCTGGAATTCCCTCCCTAAACCTCTCCGCCTCTCTCTCCTCCTTTTAAGACGCTCCTTAAAACCGATCTCATTGACCGAGCTTTTGGTTGCCCGTCCTAATATCTCCTTATGTGGCTCGGTGTCAAATTTTGCTTCATAATCACTCCTGTGAAGCACCTCGGGACATTAAGGGCGCTGTATAAATGGGAGTTACCCAGTTTCCCATCAGACTTTCTTTGGGTTCTACACAGGTGTTGTCTCTTTCCAGTTGCCCAGAGAGTGAGGGACTGGGGCTTTTTTTTACATTCGTTCACGGGATGTGGGCGTCGCTGGCGAGGCCGGCATTTATTGCCCATCCCTAATTGCCCTTGAGAAGGTGGTGGTGAGCCGCCTTCTTGAACCGCTGCAGTCCGTGTGGTGAAGGTTCTCCCACAATGCTGTTAGGAAGGGAGTTCCAGGATTTTGACCCAGCGACTATGAAGGAACTGCGATATATTTCCAAGTCAGGATGGCGTGTGACTTGGAGGGGATCGTGCAGGTGGTGTTGTTCCCATGTGCCTGCTGCCCTTGTCCTTCTAGGTGGTAGAGGTCGCGGGTTTGTGAGGTGCTGTTGAAGAAGCCTTGGCGAGTTGCTGCAGTGCATCCTGTGGATGGTACACACTGCAGCCACAGTGCGCCGGTGGTGAAGGGAGTGAATGTTTAGGGTGGTGGATGGGGTGCCAATCAAGTGGGCTGCTTTGTCCTGGATGGTGTCGAGCTTCTTGAGTGTTGTTGGAGCTGCACTCATCCAGGCAAGTGGAGAGTATTCCATCACACTCCTGACTTGTGCCTTGTAGATGGTGGAAAGGCTTTGGGGAGTCAGGAGGTGAGTCACTCGCCGCAGAATACCCAGCCTCTGACCTGCTCTTGTAGCCACAGTATTTATATGGCTGGTCCAGTTAAGTTTCTGGTCAATGGTGACCCCCAGGATGTTGATGGTGGGGGATTTGGCGATGGTAATGCCGTTGAATGTCAAGGGGAGGTGGTTAGACTCTCTTGTTGGAGATGGTCATTGCCTGGCACTTGTCTGGCGCGAATGTTACTTGTCACTTATCAGCCCAAGCCTGGATGTTGTCCAGGTCTTGCTGCATGCGGGCTCGGACTGCTTCATTATCTGAGGGGTTGTGAATGGCTGATTTTAACCCTGTCTGGCCGAAACCAGGCTGGGGGTTGGGGGGAATGGGGATTAAAATCGACCAGGCAACTTGCCCCTTCTATTTTAAGCTGCTCTTCTGACTGGGTGGTGAAGACACCTCTCTGAGGACGGCAGGGGTCCGATGATGTCATCGTGGCCCTGCCCATGGTTTTAACACCGTCCTGCGGGGGGAGGGTCGTGGGCCGAGGGGGCCCTTTAAAGCAGGTTTGCGGTTCCTGGCCCCAAAGGAAAGTTGAGGCCCCCCCCCACCCCCGCCCTGGGACCCCCTGCTTCCCTCCCACAAGATCCCCCCCCCCCACCCCATGGCCTGGGTGTTAGTCCCCTCTTTCTCAGGACGATTGATTGGCATTGGATGGGCAGATATTGGCAGC
>NC_090352.1:38809038-38929038 GCF_035084215.1 Heptranchias perlo
TCAAAGAAATTTTTTTTTAAAAACACACCTTTTTTTTTAATGTCCTGATGATTTTATTCCAGGATTTGCTCACAGCAGCACACTGGAGATTAATCTTTAGTTCATGGAGACTCCCGGACAATCCTGGAGGGTTGGCAACCCATAGTACTGGGAGTGCTGAATTTACCTCATCACCAATCCCTTCAGGAGGGGAGTTTAAGAGAGAGAGAGAGAGAGAGAGAAGGCAGAGAGAGAGAGAGAAGGCAGAGAGAGAGAGAGAAGGCAGAGAGAGAGAGAGAAGGCAGAGAGAGAGAGAGAAGGCAGAGAGAGAAGGCAGAGAGAGAGAGAGAGAGAGAGAAGGCAGAGAGAGAGAGAGAGAGAGAAGGAAGGCAGAGAGAGAGAAGGCAGAGCCATCCTGAGTGTAAAGGGACTGCTGGGAGATCTGAAAACTGAGCTTTGGCCGTGTCTCTGTGTGTGACTCATTCTGAGAGACACAGACACAGAGAGAGAGAGAGAGAGACACACACACTGACACAGAGAGACAGAGAGAGAGAGAGAGAGACACTCACACAGAGAGACAGAGAGAGAGAGAGACACTCACACAGAGAGACAGAGAGAGAGAGAGAGAGAGAGAGAGACACTCACACAGAGAGACAGAGAGAGAGAGACACACACACTCACAGAGAGAGAGAGAGAGAGAGACACACACACACTCACACAGAGAGACACACACACTCACACAGAGAGAGAGAGAGAGAGAGACACACACACTCACACAGAGAGAGAGAGACACATACACTCACACAGAGAGAGAGAGAGAGACACACACACTCACACAGAGACACACAGAGAGAGAGACACAGACACAGAGAGAGAGAGACACACAGACACACTTACAGAGACACAGAGAGAGAGAGACACACACACTCACACAGAGAGAGAGAGAGAGAGACACACACACACTCACACAGAGACACAGAGAGAGAGACACACACACACTTACAGAGACACAGAGAGAGAGAGACACACACACTCACACAGAGAGACAGAGAGAGAGACACACACACACTCACACAGAGAGACAGAGACACACACTCACAGAGAGACAGAGAGAGAGACACACACACACTCACACAGAGAGACAGAGAGAGAGAGAGAGAGAGACACACACACTCACAGAGACACAGAGAGACAGAGAGAGAGACACACACACACTCACACAGAGAGACAGAGACACACACACACTCACAGAGACACAGAGAGAGAGAGAGACACACACACTTACAGAGACAAACAGACAGACAGACAGAGAGAGAGACACACACACTTTCAGAGAGACAGAGAGAGACACACACACTCACACAGAGAGACAGAGAGAGACACACACACACTCACACAGAGAGACAGAGAGAGACACACACACTCACACAGAGAGAGAGAGAGAGACACACACACTCACACAGAGAGAGAGAGAGAGACACACACACTCACACAGAGAGACAGAGAGAGAGACACACACACTCACACAGAGAGAGAGAGAGAGAGAGACACACACACTCACACAGAGAGACAGAGAGAGAGACACACACTCACACAGAGAGACAGAGAGAGACACACACACTCACACAGAGAGACAGAGAGAGAGAGACACACTCACACAGAGAGACAGAGAGAGACACACACACACTCACACAGAGAGACAGAGAGAGACACACACACTCACACAGAGAGACAGAGAGAGAGAGACACACTCACACAGAGAGACAGAGAGAGAG
Organism: Heptranchias perlo; assembly: GCF_035084215.1. Lineage (NCBI taxonomy): Eukaryota > Metazoa > Chordata > Chondrichthyes > Hexanchiformes > Hexanchidae > Heptranchias > Heptranchias perlo. The sequence continues at coordinate 38,810,793 of NC_090352.1, forward strand.
ACACACACTCACACAGAGAGACAGAGAGAGACACAACACGGAGAGAGGGAGAGCAGTGATACTGGGAGAGAGGGAGGGTGGGTGTTGTTACTGCGGTCGATACTCGATGACTCTGTAGTTTGGAATCGGCTCCGCTCGAAAGGATTTCACTTCCTGAGAAGCAGCTGGGACCGGTTTGGGCCAGTGCTGTGGGGTGAGCTCAGCCTGCAGCTCCGAGAACACCCGAGTCAGCACTTGTTTTCCCATCAAAATGTTTTCCTGTTTTCCTTCCCCTTTTTATAATGAGATATCACAGTGAAGATGTTTTCCTCACTCCCCCTCAATGTGCTGACGCCAGCAATCTCCCTATTGGGCAGAGTGCACACGAGCAGTGTGCTGATTACTAATGGAACGCAAGGAGCTTGGTCTGTTAACTCTCTCCCGTCCAGCCCATGGGAGGATGGATCCAGATCCAAGCAAATCGTTCACACGCACCTATTAGAGACACTGTATCATGTCCAGGCATAGATTGTTGTCCCATAGTATCGAGTCCCATTGGACCAAACCCCTTCCCATTGTACACAATCCCAATGGACCAAACCCCTTCCCATTCCCTCCCATTGTACACAATCCCAATGGACCAAACCCCTTCCCATTCCCTCCCATTGTACACAATCCCAATGGACCAAACCCCTTCCCATTCCCTCCCATTGTACACAATCCCAATGGACCAAACCCCTTCCCATTCGCTCCCATTGTACACAATCCCAATGGACCAAACCCCTTCCCATTCCCTCCCATTGTACACAATCCCAATGGACCAAACCCCTTCCCATTCCCTCCCATTGTACACAATCCCAATGGACCAAACCCCTTCCCATTCCCTCCCATTGTACACAATCCCAATGGACCAAACCCCTTCCCATTCGCTCCCATTGTACACAATCCCAATGGACCAAACCCCTTCCCATTCGCTCCCATTGTACACAATCCCAATGGACCAAACCCCTTCCCATTCCCTCCCATTGTACACAATCCCAATGGACCAAACCCCTTCCCATTCCCTCCCATTGTACACAATCCAAATGGACCAAACCCCTTCCCATTCGCTCCCATTGTACACAATCCCACCCCAGAGCAGCGTCCGGTTCCTCCTGCTGGTATATTAGTGCGTCTGCACGTGTGCTGGATGTTGCTCAGCTCTGATAGGTGAATCTCCTGCTAACACTCACAGCCTTAAACCCACACACAGACTGGCCACTGGGAACTGGCCAGGACCCAAGGAATTCTCAGCACTTTCAGGGGAGGGGGAAATTGGGGGGAAATAATTGGAAGCTAAGAGTAAGACGGGGGTGAGGAAAACGTTTTCACCCATAAGGTGATGGGCTAGCATCAGGACCAGCCCGATGGGCTGATTGGCCTCATTCTAAACTCATTGATTCTTTAGGAGTTGTGGAGTTAGTTATGCAAGAAGGACATTGAAGTGGGCAGTGCCAATAGGGCAAAGGAGGCAATTAGATGGGTTTCTGGAGAGAGAAGGGATTAGGGCTAGGGTGGGGGTTGAGGGGTACAAAGGAGAGGTGGGGGTTGAGGGGTATAATGGGGATTGAGGGGTTCGATTGGGAGTTGGGGATTCGATGGGGATTGAGGGGTTCGATGGGGATTGAGGGGTTCGATGGGGAGTTGGGGATTGAGGGGTTTGATGAGGGTTGAGGGTTTGATGGGGAGTTGGGGGCTGAGGAGTTCGATGGGGGGTTCGATGGGGGGGGTTGAGGGGTTCGATGGGGAGTTGGGGGTTGAGGGGTTCGATGGGGGGGTTGAGGGGTTCGATGGGGAGTTGGGGGTTGAGGGGTTCGATGGGGAGTTGGGGGTTGAGGGGTTCGATGGGGAGTTGGAGGTTGAGGGGTTCGATGGGGAGTTGGGGGTTGAGGGGTTCGATGGGGAGTTGGGGGTTGAGGGGTTCGATGGGGAGTTGGGGTTGAGGGGTTCGATGGGGAGTTGGGGGTTGAGGGGTTCGATGGGGAGTTGGAGGTTGAGGGGTTCGATGGGGAGTTGGGGGTTGAGGGGTTCGATGGGGAGTTGGAGGTTGAGGGGTTCGATGGGGGGGTTTGAGGGGTTCGATGGGGAGTTGGGGGTTGAGGGGTTCGATGGGGGGTTGAGGGGTTCGATGGGGAGTTGGGGGTTGAGGGGTTCGATGGGGAGTTGGGGGTTGAGGGGTTCGATGGGGAGTTGGGGGTTGAGGGGTTCGATGGGGAGTTGGGGGTTGAGGGGTTCGATGGGGGGTTGAGGATGGGAAGGAAAGGGACATACCCGATGGGTCTTCCCTTGTTCCAGAACCTCTCTGATTCCGTTCTGCTTGGGCTGATAATAACTGTTGTTTCTCGGCGTTCTGCAGATTTCCGTCTGTGCTACGATATCTCTGGGGCTTTGCGGGATCGGTGCTGGATTTACTTTGCTGCACTCTGCACTCTTGCTCTTGTAACGCACTCTCTCTTTTTCTTTCTCTCTTTCCCCCCTTCCCTTTTTGCTGCTCCTTTTGTCTCCCCCCTCCCTTGGTGCTGCCGCTCTCCCCTTTGCCAATGACCGTTGCAGTTATGGAGACTGGTAAGGACAACTGGTTGTGAGGGGGGTTTAATTGGGTTTGTGTCAGGAATGCGGGATATCTGGTGTAATTGTCTGAACGAGTGTGTTGGTATATCCAGCACCCAGTGTGGAACTGGATCGCGGAGGCTGGATGTTGCAGGCCGCGTCCCTGGGCTGTACTGAGTTCGCTGTTCTCCACCAGGGCAGTGCTGGGGAACTGATAATTGGCCTCAGTGCCTCAGGGCTAGAGAGGGGGTGAAAAATCAGGCCGAGTTCCTGCTCCTGATCGCTATCTAGTACCCCAACCCTCCCGTACCCAGAGACTGGCTACGATGCTCCTGACCGGGGTCAGCCAATGAAATACTTTTGAAGTGTAGTCACTGTTGTAATGTAGGAAATACAGCAGTCAAATAGTGCACAGCAAGATCCCACAAACAACAACGTGATAAATGACCAGATAATCTGTTTTAGGGGTGTTGACTGAGGGATAAATATTGGCCCCAGGGAGAACTCCCCTGCTCTTCTTCGAATTTGTGGCTGTGGGGTCTTTTACATCCACCTGAGAGGGCAGACGGGGCCTCTGTTTAACGTCTCACCTGAAAGACGGCACCTCCAACAGTGCAGCACTCCCTCAGTACTGTACTGGAGCGTTAGCCTGGATTATGGGCTCGAGTCTCTAGAGTGGGACTCGAACCCACGACCTTCTGACTCAGAGGCGAGGGTGCAGCCTCGATTATGTGCTGTAGACTGTGGAGATGCCCCCTGTGGTGGAATAGTCAGCTCTCGCTGTCTGGGCGAGACAAGGCAGCCAATGCTTTTAGGGGATTAATCGAGTTCGTCCTGGTGTTTTAATGTAATGTGTATCCTGGGATAATGGGGGAAAATCACTTTGGGAAGTCACTGAGGAGGGACGTGTGTAGACGGGCCAGCTGGTATCCGTCTCCGTCCCTCCCTCCCCCACCCCGTTCTGGCGTCTGATTCCCAGTCTCTCTCTCTTTTTCCAGTCAGTCTCTACTCCTCCATCTTTGGCATCCTGCAGCTGCTCTGTTTGATGACAGCCCCTGTGATTGGTTACATCATGGACTGGAAATTGAAGGATTGCGATGACGGGCGAGGTGATGCGGAGGAGAGGGAACTGGCGGCCGGAGAAAAGTAAGTGGGGGGAGGGGGACGGAGGGGAAATCCAGAGCCTTGCGATGTTTCTGAGAAGGCGTGAAGGGCAACCCAGCCCATCAGTAACCAAAGAGTATCGAGTGTACACGGGGCAAATGGAGGATATTGAGGGAAGCAAGTGGAGCAATTATTGGGTCTGTGAGTGGGCAGGGGTTGAGTTATGGGTTGGCGAGTGGGCGGGGGTTGAGGTATGGGTTGGCGAGTGGGCGGGGTTGAGGTATGGGTTGGTGAGTGGGCAGAGGGTTGGGGTATGGGTTGGTGAGTGGGCAGAGGGTTCGGGTATGGGTTGGTGAGTGGGCAGAGGGTTCGGGTATGGGTTGGTGAGTGGGCGGGGGTTGGGGTATGGGTTGGTGAGTGGGCGGGGGTTGGGGTATGGGTTGGTGAGTGGGCCGAGGGTTGGGGTATTGGTTGGCGAGTGGGCAGGGGTTGGGGTCTGGGTTGGTGAGTGGGCAGAGGGTTGGGGTATGGGTTGGTGAGTGGGCAGAGGGTTGGGGTATGAGTTGGTGAGTGGGCCGTGGGTTGGGGTATGGGTTGGTGAGTGGGCGGGGTTGGGGTATGGGTTGGTGAGTGGGCGGGGTTGGGGTATGGGTTGGTGAGTGGGCAGGGTTGGGGTCTGGGTTGGTGAGTGGGCAGAATGTTGGGGTATGAGTTGGTGAGTGGGCGGGGTTGGGGTATGGGTTGGTGAGTGGGCGGGGGGTTGGGGTCTGGGTTGGTGAGTGGGCGGGGGGTTGGGGTCTGGGTTGGTGAGTGGGCAGAATGTTGGGGTATGGGTTGGTGAGTGGGCGGGAGTTGGGGTATGGGTTGGTGAGTGGGCGGGGGGTTGGGGTCTGGGTTGGTGAGTGGGTGGGGGGTTGGGGTCTGGGTTGGTGAGTGGGCGGGGGGTTGGGGTCTGGGTTGGTGAGTGGGCAGAATGTTGGGGTATGAGTTGGTGAGTGGGCGGGGTTGGGGTATGGGTTGGTGAGTGGGCGGGGGGTTGGGGTCTGGGTTGGTGAGTGGGCAGAATGTTGGGGTATGGGTTGGTGAGTGGGCGGGAGTTGGGGTATGGGTTGGTGAGTGGGCGGGGGGTTGGGGTCTGGGTTGGTGAGTGGGCGGGGGGTTGGGGTATGGGTTGGCGAGTGGGCAGAATGTTGGGGTATGGGTTGGTGAGTGGGCGGGAGTTGGGGTATGGGTTGGTGAGTGGGCGGGGGGTTGGGGTATGAGTTGGCGAGTGGGCCGTGGGTTGGGGTATGAGTTGGCGAGTGGGCGGGGGTTGGGGTATGGGTTGGCGATGTGGGCAGTGGGTTGGGGTATGAGTTGGCGAGTGGGCGGGGGTTGGGGTATGAGTTGGCGAGTGGGCTGTGGGTTGGGGTATGAGTTGGCGAGTGGGCAGTGGGTTGGGGTATGGGTTGGTGAGTGGGCAGTGGGTTGGGGTATGAGTTGGCGAGTGGGCGGGGGTTGGGGTATGGGTTGGTGAGTGGGTGGGGGGTTGGGGTATGAGTTGGCGAGTGGGCGGGGGTTGGGGTATGGGTTGGTGAGTGGGCGGGGGGTTGGGGTATGAGTTGGCGAGTGGGCGGGGGTTGGGGTATGGGTTGGCGAGTGGGCGGAGGTTGGGGTATGAGTTGGCGAGTGGGCCGTGGGTTGGGGTATGAGTTGGCGAGTGGGCGGGGGTTGGAGTATGGGTTGGCGAGTGGGTCAAGGGTTGGGGTATGGGTTGGTGAGTGGGTGGGGGTTGGGGTATGGGTTGGCGAGTGGGCGGGGGTTGGGGTATGAGTTGGCGAGTGGGTCAAGGGTTGGGGTATGGGTTGGTGAGTGGGTGGGGGTTGGGGTATGGGTTGGCGAGTGGGCGGGGGTTGGGGTATGGGTTGGCGAGTGGGTCAAGGGTTGGGGTATGGGTTGGCGAGTGGGTGGGGGTTGGGGTATGGGTTGGCGAGTGGGTCAAGGGTTGGGGTATGGGTTGGCGAGTGGGTCAAGGGTTGGGGTATGGGTTGGCGAGTGGGTCAAGGGTTGGGGTATGAGTTGGTGAGTGGGCGGGAGTTGGGGTATGGGTTGGTGAGTGGGTGGGGGTTGGGGTATGGGTTGGTGAGTGGGCCGTGGGTTGGGGTATGAGTTGGCGAGTGGGTCAAGGGTTGGGGTATGGGTTGGCGAGTGGGTCAAGGGTTGGGGTATGGGTTGGCGAGTGGGTCAAGGGTTGGGGTATGGGTTGGTGAGTGGGCCGTGGGTTGGGGTATGAGTTGGCGAGTGGGTCAAGGGTTGGGGTATGAGTTGGTGAGTGGGCGGGAGTTGGGGTATGGGTTGGTGAGTGGGTGGGGGTTGGGGTATGGGTTGGTGAGTGGGCCGTGGGTTGGGGTATGAGTTGGCGAGTGGGTCAAGGGTTGGGGTATGGGTTGGCGAGTGGGTCAAGGGTTGGGGTATGGGTTGGCGAGTGGGTCAAGGGTTGGGGTATGGGTTGGTGAGTGGGCCGTGGGTTGGGGTATGAGTTGGCGAGTGGGTCAAGGGTTGGGGTATGGGTTGGCGAGTGGGCGGGGGTTGGGGTATGGGTTGGTGAGTGGGTCAAGGGTTGGGGTATGAGTTGGCGAGTGGGTGGGGGTTGGGGTATGGGTTGGCGAGTGGGTCAAGGGTTGGGGTATGAGTTGGCGAGTGGGTGGGGGTTGGGGTATGGGTTGGCGAGTGGGTCAAGGGTTGGGGTATGGGTTGGCGAGTGGGTCAAGGGTTGGGGTATGGGTTGGCGAGTGGGTCAAGGGTTGGGGTATGGGTTGGCGAGTGGGTCAAGGGTTGGGGTATGGGTTGGCGAGTGGGTCAAGGGTTGGGGTATGAGTTGGCGAGTGGGTCAAGGGTTGGGGTATGGGTTGGCGAGTGGGTCAAGGGTTGGGGTATGGGTTGGCGAGTGGGTCAAGGGTTGGGGTATGGGTTGGCGAGTGGGTCAAGGGTTGGGGTATGGGTTGGCGAGTGGGTCAAGGGTTGGGGTATGGGTTGGCGAGTGGGTCAAGGGTTGGGGTATGGGTTGGCGAGTGGGTCAAGGGTTGGGGTATGGGTTGGCGAGTGGGTCAAGGGTTGGGGTATGGGTTGGTGAGTGGGCCGTGGGTTGGGGTATGGGTTGGTGAGTGGACCTTCCCACAGTGAGCTTTCTGTGCACAGTCCCTCGTTCTATCAGCGTTTGATTCCTTGTTCTGTTTGTTTCAGGCCCAGTAACAAGAAAAGGGACCGAAAGATTCAGAAAATCACCAATGCCACCCGAGCCTTCGTCTTTACCAACATCCTCCTGGTGGGATTCGGGGTCACCTGCCTCATCCCCAACCTCCCGCTCCAGGTACCAACACCAGTGGGGCCGAGTCTGGGGAATGGTCCATTTTCAACGCCCCCCCCCCCCCACAACCCCTCCAGTGTGCGATGGCTCTTGTTGATGAACAGTCACTACGACTCCTCACCCAAAGGGCCCCTTCTTCGTGTGTGCCTCTGGAGGGAGGTGACGGAAGAGTTTCCCTCTAGATGAGAAGCTTTTTCTTCTATCTGGTGCGAGGGAGTCGGCTCGGTCACTTTCCTCCCTGTCCACTCATCCCTCGATTCCCTGGCCCTCACTCCCTGGCCCTCACTGACTCTTTCCTTTTGAGGTTTCTTTCCAGTCTCGGCCGGGGCTCACTGGGCCTCTCTCTCGCCTCGGAGTCAGAAGGTCGTGGGTTCAGAGTCCCCACTCCAGAGACTTCAGCACGTGATCCAGGCCGACTCTCCCAGTGCAGCACTGAGGGAGTGCTACCCTGTCGGAGGGGCCGTCTTTTGGATGAGGCGTTAAACCGAGGCCCCATCTGCCCCCTCAGCTGGACGTAAGACCATAAGCAATAGGAGCAGGAGTAGGCCATTCGGCCCCTCGAGCCTGCTCCGCCATTCAATCAGATCATGGCTGATCTTCAACCTCAACTCCACTTTCCCGCCCGATCCCCATATCCCTTGATTCCCCTCGAGTCCAAAAATCCATCGATCTCAGCCTTGAATATATTCAATGACTCAGCATCCACAGCCCTCTGGGGTAGAGAATTCCAAAGATTCACAACCCTCTGAGTGAAGAAATTCCTCCTCATCTCAGTCCTAAATGGCCGACCCCTTATCCTGAGACTATGCCCCCTGGTTCTAGATTCTCCAGCCAGGGGAAACAGCCTCTCAGCATCTACCCTGTCAAACCCTCTAAGGTTGTTATACGATATCACTGCTCATTCTTCTGAACTCCAGGGAACACAGGCCCGTTCTACTCATAAAACATCCCACGGCCACTATTTTTGAAGAGCGGGGGGAGTTCTCCCCGGTGTCCTGGGGCCAATATTTATCCCGCAGCCAGCGTCACCAAAAAACAGATGATCTGGTCGTTTATCACGTTGCTGTTTGTGGGATCTTGCTGTGCGCAAATTGGCTGCCTACATTACATCCGTGCCCACACTTCAGAAAGCACTTCATTGGCTGTAAAGAGCTTCGGGACGTCCTGAGGTGGTGAAAGGCGCTGTAGAAGTTCGGGGGGGACCTTTTTGTGAGGGGGGCTGTGAGCCCTTTGACCCCGGGACGGGAGTTTGGCCCTTTTATCCTCTGCTGCCACCTGCCGACAAGTTTTCACATTACAGCCACTCCAGGTACCGTCGGTCGGCTGGACTCCGGGACGTGGACCATCTCTCAGCCTTTTTTTGTTTCCTCACCGGTTCTCTCCCGCGCCCCCACCCCCCGGGGGAGGGCCCCCCCAATGCTCACCCACATGGCGGTTCTACATTTGTAGGCGGGGTACTGAAGGAGTGTTGAAGCAGCAAGCACAAGAAGAAAGAGCTTGCTTTTCTATCGCACCGTTCATGACCTCAGGATGTCCCAAGGTGGTTTACGGTTAATTGGTATTTTTGAAGTGTAGTCAGTGTTGTAATGTAGGAGACTTGCCAGCCAATTGGCACACAGCAAGATCCCACAAACAGCAGTGAGATAATGATCAGAATTTCTGTTTTTTAGTGATGTTGATTGAGTGATAAATATTGGCCCCAGGACACTGGGGAGAACTCCCCCCTGCTCTTCTTCGAATAGTGGCCGTGGGATCTTTTACATCCACCTGAGAGGGGCAGACGGGGCCTCAGTTTAAACGTCTCATCCGAAAGACGGCACCTCTGACAGTGCAGCACTCCCTCAGTACTGGCACTGGGAGCGTCGGCCTGGATTATGGGCTCAAGTCTCTGGAGTGGGGACTTGAACTCATGACCTTCTGATGGAGGTGAGAGTGAGGCCCACTGAGCCCCGGTCATTCATCTCATCGCTGTTTGTGGGATCTTGCTGTGCGCAAATTGGCTGCCGTGTTTCCTACATTACAACAGTGACGTGATGTTAATGTAAGTCTTTCTTTTATATGATAATAGGGTCACCCCTTCCCCATTCATTTTCTGCTGTAATATAATCGAAGGAGGAGCATTTTCGCCCATCACCATTGGAGACCCTCACTGTGACCACAGAAGGTCCCCTTGCCCCCTCCTATTTCGCCCCATTTCCCCCCCCTCCCCATTCCCATTCGCCCTCTAACCCCCACCCACCCGATGGCACTGGTTTCACTGGGCTGCTCTGTATAAACACTTCCATCCTCGCACTCCCCCCCCGATCAGCCCCCCTTATCTGGGGGAGTGACCCCAGTCACTCAGTGACGTGAGTGTGAGTGTGAGTGTGAGTGTGAGTGTGAGTGTGTGAGTGTGAGTGTGTGAGTGTGAGTGTGAGTGTGTGAGTGTGAGTGTGTGAGTGTGAGTGTGAGTGTGAGTGTGAGAGTGTGAGTGTGTTTGTGAGTGTGAGTGTGTTTGTGAGTGTGAGTGTGAGTGTGAGTGTGAGTGTGAGTGTGAGTGTGAGTGTGAGTGTGAGTGTGAGTGTGAGTGTGTGTGTGAGTGTGAGTGTTCGAGGCAAGGTCAGTGGGAGACCCGGGCCCTGCAGGGAGCTAATTGATAAATTCAGACCCCCCTGACTCTCTCTCATTCTTTGCAGATTCTCTCCTTCATTCTCCACACGATTGTCCGGGGTTTCATCCACTCGGCCGTGGGTGGACTTTACGCTGCAGTGTAAGTAGGAAATCTTCACCGAGCTTCTCTAGTTAAATATTAACCGCCCAGGAATCAGGCGGGTGATCTCCGCCGTGCGGACCCCGCGCCCACCCTGATCGCTGTGCGGACCCCGCGCCCGCCCTGATCGCTGTGCGGACCCCGCGCCCGCCCTGATCGCCGCCGTGCGGACCCCGCGCCCGCCCTGATCGCCGCCGTGCGGACCCCGCGCCCGCCCTGATCGCCGCCGTGCGGACCCCGCGCCCGCCCTGATCGCCGCCGTGCGGACCCCGCGCCCGCCCTGATCGCCGCCGTGCGGACCCCGCGCCCGCCCTGATCGCCGCCGTGCGGACCCCGCGCCCGCCCTGATCGCCGCCGTGCGGACCCCGCGCCCGCCCTGATCGCCGCCGTGCGGACCCCGCGCCCGCCCTGATCGCCGCCGTGCGGACCCCGCGCCCGCCCTGATCGCCGCCGTGCGGACCCCGCGCCCGCCTGGAATGAATTCCTCTGTCCCCCATCTCTCCGGGGGAGGGGCAGGGTAGCGGTACTGTTAAGTAACAGGGAGTTCAGGGTTCATATGCTAATACGGCACAGCAAGATTTAAAGCCGTAACTGTCGAGGCCGAAGATTATTCGCTGACGAGACCGTCCATCACCTTCAGTGCCTGGTTTCTGATTGGTTGGTTGTTTTTCTCACCATTGCAGATATCCCTCCTCCCAGTTTGGCAGTTTGACGGGAATGCAGTCGCTCGTCAGCGCTCTGTTCGCACTGCTCCAGCAACCCCTCTTCCTGGCGATGATGGGACCACTCGAAGGCGATCCTCTCTGGGTAAGATACAGAGTAAAGCTCCCTCTACACTGTCCCATCAAACACTCCCAGGGCAGGTACAGGGTTAGATACAGAGTAAAGCTCCCTCTACACTGTCCCATCAAACACTCCCAGGGCAGGTACAGGGTTAGATACAGAGTAAAGCTCCCTCTACACTGTCCCATCAAACACTCCCAGGGCAGGTACAGGGTTAGATACAGAGTAAAGCTCCCTCTACACTGTCCCATCAAACACTCCCAGGGCAGGTACAGCACGGGTTAGAACCCCTTGATTAGATTCCAGCCACATGATAGAACGATAATGGAGTTGTTGACTAATCACAGCAATCATAAGAACATCAGAAATAGGAGCAGGAGTAGGCCACTCAGCCCCTCGAGCCTGCTCCGCCATTCAATCAGATCATGGTTGATCTTCGACCTCAACTCCACTTTCAATACTATCAATTAGTTTACAACAGACCCAGACGTGGAGCAGCTTTAGAAACCATGAGTCTAAAGTCACTTGCTCCTCCCGAGCCTGGTACATTAACCACGTCATGAGGGGTATGGTAGCATAGTGGTTATGTTACTGGACTAGTAATCCAGAGGCCTGGACAAAAATCCAGAGTCATGAGTTCAAATCCCGCCACGGCAGCTGGTGAATTTAAATTCAATTAATTAATTAAATTCAATTAATTAAATAAAAAATCTGGAATTAAAATACTAGTATCAGTAATGATGGCCATGAAACAACCGTATTGTCATAAAAACCCATCTGGTTCACTAATGTCCTTTAGGGAAGGAAGCCTGCCGTCCTTACCCGGTCTGGCCTATATGTGACTCCAGACCCACAGCAATGTGGTTGATTCTTAATCGCCCTCTGAAATGGCCTAGCAAGCCACTCAGTTGTAAAATCTCGCTAAAAAAAGTCATAATAAGAATAAAACCGGACGGACCACCCGGCATCGGACCGCTAGGCACCGGACACGACAACGGCAAAACACCAAGCCCAGTCGACCCTGCAAGGTCCTCCTTACTATCATCTGGGGACTTGTGCCAAAATTGGGAGAGCTGTCCCACAGACTAGTCAAGCAACAGCCTGACATAGCCATACTCACAGAATCATACCTTTCAGCCAACGTCCCAGACTCTTCCATCACCATCCCTGGGTATGTCCTGTCCCACCGGCAGGACAGACCCACCAGAGGTGGCGGTACAGTGATATACAGTCAGGAGGGAGTGGCCCTGGGAGTCCTCAACATTGACTCTGGACCCCATGAAATCTCATGGCATCAGGTCAAACATGGGCAAGGAAACCTCCTGCTGATTACCACCGACCGTCCTCCCTCAGCTGATGAATCAGTCCTCCTCCATGTTGAGCACCACTTGGAGGAAGCACTGAGGGTAGCAAGGGCACAAAATGTACTCTGGGTGGGGGACTTCAATGTCCATCACCAAGAGTGGCTCGGTAGCACCACTACTGACCGAGCTGGCTGAGTCCTGAAGGACATAGCTGCTAGACTGGGCCTGCGGCAGGTGGTGAGCAAACCAACACGAGGGAAAAACTTACTTGACCTCGTCCTCACCAATCTACCTGTCGCAAATGCATCTGTCCATGACAGTATTGGTAGGAGTGACCACCGCACAGTCCTCGTGGAGATGAAGTCCCGTCTTCACACTGAGGACACCATCCAACGTGTTGTGTGGCACTACCACCGTGCTAAATGGGATAGATTCAGAACGGATCGAGCAGCTCAAAATTGGGCATCCATGAGGCGCTGTGGGCCATCAGCAGCAGCAGAATTGTATTCCAGCACAATCTGTAACCTCATGGCCCGGCATATTCCTCACTCTACCATTACCAACAAGCCAGGGGATCAACCCTGGTTCAATGAGGAGTGTAGAAGAGCATGCCAGGAGCAGCACCAGGCGTACCTAAAAATGAGGTGCCAACCTGGTGAAGCTACAACTCAGGACTACATGCATGCTAAACAGCGGAAGCAACATGCTATAGACAGAGCTAAGCGATTCCACAACCAACGGATCAGATCAAAGCTCTGCAGTCCTGCCACATCCAGTCGTGAATGGTGGTGGACAATTAAACAACTAACGGGAGGAGGAGGCTCTGCAAACATCCCCATCCTCAATGATGGCAGAGTCCAGCACGTGAGTGCAAAAGACAAGGCTGAAGCATTTGCAACCATCTTCAGCCAGAAGTGCCGAGTGGATGATCTATCTCAGCCTCCTCCCGATATCCCCACCATCACAGAAGCCAGTCTTCAGCCAATTCGATTCACTCCACGTGATATCAAGAAACGGCTGAGTGCACTGGATACAGCAAAGGCTATGGGCCCCGACAACATACCAGCTGTAGTGCTGAAGACTTGTGCTCCAGAACTAGCTGCGCCTCTAGCCAAGCTGTTCCAGTACAGCTACAACACTGGCATCTACCCGACAATGTGGAAAATTGCCCGGGTATGTCCTGTCCACAAAAAGCAGAACAAATCCAATCTGGCCAATTACCGCCCCATCAGTCTACTCTCAATCATCAGCAAAGTGATGGAAGGTGTCGTCGACAGTGCTATCAAGCGGCACTTACTCACCAATAACCTGCTCGCCGATGCTCAGTTTGGGTTCCGCCAGGACCACTCGGCTCCAGACCTCATTACAGCCTTGGTCCAAACATGGACAAAAGAGCTGAATTCCAGAGGTGAGATGAGAGTGACTGCCCTTGACATCAAGGCAGCATTTGACCGAGTGTGGCACCAAGGAGCCCTAGTAAAATTGAAGTCAATGGGAATCAGGGGGAAAACTCTCGAGTGGCTGGAGTCATACCGAGCACAAAGGAAGATGGTAGTGGTTGTTGGAGGCCAATCATCTAAGCCCCAGGACATTGCTGCAGGAGTTCCTCAGGGCAGTGTCCTGGCCCAACCATCTTCAGCTGCTTCATCAATGACCTTCCCTCCATCAGAAGGTCAGAAATGGGGATGTTCGCTGATGATTGCACAGTGTTCAGTTCCATTCGCAACCCCTCAAATAATGAAGCAGTCCGAGCCCGCATGCAGCAAGACCTGGACAACATCCAGGCTTGGGCTGATAAGTGGCAAGTAACATTCGAGCCAGACAAGTGCCAGGCAATGACCATCTCCAACAAGAGAGTGTCTAACCACCTCCCCATGACATTCAACGGCATTACCATCGCCGAATCCCCCACCATCAACATCCTGAGGGTCACCATTGACCAGAAACTTAACTGGACCAGCCATATAAATACTGTGGCTACAAGAGCAGGTCAGAGGCTGGGTATTCTGTGGCGAGTGACTCACCTCCTGACTCCCCACAGCCTTTCCACCATCTACAAGGCACAAGTCAGGAGTGTGATGGAATACTCTCCACTTGCCTGGATGAGTGCAGCTCCAACAACACTCAAGAAGCTCAACACCATCCAGGACAAAGCAGCCCGCTTGATTGACACCCCATCCACCACCCTAAACATTCACTCCCTTCACCACCAGCGCACTGTGGCTGCAGTGTGTACCATCCACAGGATGCACTGCAGCAACTCGCCAAGGCTTCTTTGACAGCACCTCCCAAACCCGCGACCTCTACCACCTAGAAGGACAAGAGCAGCAGGTACATGGGAACAACACCACCTGCACGTTCCCCTCCAAGTCACACACCATCCCGACTTGGAAATATATCACCGTTCCTTCATCGTCGCTGGGTCAAAATCCTGGAACCTTCACCACACGGACTGCAGCGGTTCAAGAAGGCGGCTCACCACCACCTTCTCAAGGGCAATTAGGGATGGGCAATAAATGCCGGCCTCGCCAGCGACGCCCACATCCCATGAACGAATAAAAAAAACACTGTCCCATCAAACACTCCCAGGGCAGGTACAGCATGGGTTAGATACAGAGTAAAGCTCCCTCTACACTGTCCCATCAAACGCTGCCACATCTTTTGTCTGATTATGCTCCTGTGAAGTGCTGTGGGAGGGTTTCCCTGTGTTAAAGGCACTGTATAAATGCGAGGAGTTGTTGTTTATTATGTCTCCTTCTGTTTCCCCCCCCCCAGGTGAACATTGGTTTGTTGGGTGTGAGTATGCTGGGGTTCTGCCTCCCTGCCTACCTGCTCTACTACAGGCACCAGCTGCAGAAGCAGAGGGACCAGCGAGCTGAAGATGCCAAACTCTTCATGAAAATCAATGGCAGTTCGAAACACGAGGCCTTTGTGTAGGCCGAGGGCTTCCTTCACCGAGACCGAGACAGGACTCTTTCGGCCAACTCCCACGCTCCACGCTCGCTCCATCAACAGACTCCTCAGCAGCTTCCAGCCAGTGCTTGGGGCACATCTCTGGGATCCGACATCTTTAGTATCATCGATTTTAATAAACGTTATTTATGGGGGGGGATTGGGGGAATAATTTATCGAGCCGTCCCCCATTAAATTATTGTCGAGGTCGCAGCAGCTGGTGGTGTGATGCCTGCAGGCGCCGTTGTTTAGTGGGAGGCCCTCGCTCCTCAGATTGTCCGTTCAGGGCCTGCTGCTTAGTGTCCAGGGCGAGCTCCCTCTTTATTATCCTCTCCCCCTCTCTCTCTCTCTCTCTCTCCGCTACCTGGGGGAGCGAGGAGACAAAGGCCGAGTCTGAGACCATAGGTTTCCCACGACCCCCGGCTTTTACCCCCCACAAGCTGGAAGGGGGCAAAAAGGGGGAATCCTGAAAACCCTTGGTGGAAATCTGGTCTCCTGCATTCCAGGGTAACTGAACAACTGGCTACCCCCATGTCCTGTTACTCTTGCCCCCAGTGCCCCCCCCCCCAACACCCCCCCTATCCCCCCTCCGAGAAAATTTCATACTTGCGGCAGAAAGATACATGGCGGGAGAGTTGTGACCAAGTATAAAATTTTGGGCTGGGGGGAGCCCGGGCCATTCTGGGACTCAGAGCAAAGGGGAGAGGGGGACATAATCTGTGCTGAAATATTTTGGGGGTGAAGTTGGGGGGGGGGGGTGGTCCTGGCCCTTTTATTTCCCCCCCCCCCCTACCCTTGGATGGGACGCTGGCTGGGAGCTGTGTGACCCCAGTATCTAAACTTTAACCCCAGGGAGAATGGGGCCCTGTCGTTCCCAAGTTGCGTCACCAGAGGGCACAAGAGCACACCTAGCTCACCGCTACCCTCTGGTGGTGGACTTTGTAACTGGACCGGACCGAGCGCCCGAATCTGTGGAGATCTTGGGGGTGAATGAGCCTCAGTCCAGCTTCTATCTTTAACTTGGGGACCGTTAGCCGCTGTTCCGTTCTCTCTAGGGGATCACCGGCATTATAGCTTTACAAGTGTTTGTCGATTTTTTTTTTTTGCTTCCGTAAATCATCTGAAGCAAATCGAGATTCTCATCTCCCCTCCCCTCCCCTCCCCTGCCCCCCCCCCTTCTCCTGAAGGTGCTGACTCTCGCTAGGAGGACGGTTCTCAGGGTCCAGACTGCCCTCCGAGGCCTAGTGTGAGTCCCGGACGCTTGGGTGTCGGCAGGCTGTTTGACTGTGGAGGGCATCGCGGCCATGACAGATCCCGTCCTCCAGCAGTGAGCAATAACGTCGGTCGACTCCCGATCGTGGGGCGGGGGGGCGGCGAGATCTGAGCCTGGGGGAAGAAACATTTCAAAAAATGCATTAAAAACTGTAAGAAAACATTTTTAGTACACGAATCAGTCGATACTGCTCCCTCCTACTCAAGTATTAGGACCAGGGACCTTATGTTAAAGGGGCAGTGCCCCTGTATTAAAGGAGCAGTGTTGCTGTAATAAAAAATCAGTGGTGCTGTATTAAAGGGTGGCTTTACTTCAATTATAGGGGCAGGGTCTTCTTGGGACATTTTGGTCTGGTTCATTTCAGGGAGGACCCCAGTCTAAAACACCCATTGTATCTTTGCACAGTGTGAATTTCACAATCACTTTTAGTCACACCAGACACAGATCAGGAATACAGTCAGACCATGGCTGGCCCCGACCTGAACTGGCCCCTACCTGAACTGGCCCCTACCTGAACTGGCCTGTGCACACTCGCATGGGACTGGTCCAGACCAGACTCTCACTGGACCAGACCAGACCAGACTGGACTTTCACTGGACCAGACCAGACTGGACAGGCAAATGTTGCCCTAAGTGCATCAAAGAAAACACTTCATTCATTTCAACACCGCAGTAATATCAGTGTACACTGTGCTGTGTACACACCGGCCCAGGCTGTATATGAATATGAACCCCCTCCAAGGCCAGAGGTGCAGTGCCCAAAACTGACCACAGTATCTCCGGATGGGTTTTGACCACAGCTCTGTACAAGTGAAGCATTTTTAAATTCCAGCCCCCTTGAGATAAAGGCCAACATTTCATTGGCCCTTTTGATTGTTTTTTGTGCCTGTCGACTAGCTCAGAGCGATTTGTGTAAATGGACCCCTAAATCTCTCTGCTCCTCCGCAGTTCCTCGTCTCTCACCATTTAGAAAATACCCCGATCTATCTTTCTTGGATCCAAAGTGGGTGACCTCACACTTGCCCGTGCTGAACTCCATCTGGCACAGTTTTGCCCACTCACTTAATCTGTCTGTACCTTCCTAACTTCCAGCTCCAGTCCACACAACTTACTGTACCTCCTTACTCAGTGTCGTGGGCAAACTATGATGTATAACTCTCTATCCCTTCTTCACGTCATCAATATACACGGTGAAAAGCAATGGCCCCAGTATAGGTCCCTGGGGGACACCACTTGTCACATTTTGCCAATCATAGAACGAACCCTTTATCCCCACTCTCACTCTCACACTTGTCCAGATGTTCAGTCACTCTGTCCCTGAGCATAGATTCCAGTCACTTTCCCACAACTGATGTCTATAGTTTCCTGGTTTTCCTTTCTTCCCTTCTTAAATAATCCAATCCAATTCCTGAATCTAGAAAGTTTGGAGAATTATGACTAACACATCTCCAATTTCCCCATCTGTTTCTCAATATTCTGGGTTGGAAACCATCAGGTCCTGGAAACTTGTCTGTTTTAAGTCCCATTACTTTCTCCATTCCCATTTTCTTATTTATTTATCTATTATTTCTCCCCTTGTACTGCTGGTATTTTGTCCTCTTTCTCCACTGTGAAAACGGATCAGTATTCATTTAACAAGTCTGCCATTTCATTATTTTTCCATGATAGTATTCCCTTCATTAAAGGGGCAGTGTGCTGTGTTAAAGGGGAGGTTTCCCTCCATTAAAGGGGCAGTGTGCTGTGTTAAAGGGGAGGTTTCCCTCCATTAAAGGGGCAGTGTGCTGTGTTAAAGGGGAGGTTTCCCTCCATTAAAGGGGCAGTGTGCTGTGTTAAAGGGGAGGTTTCCCTCCATCAAAGGGGGCAGTGTGCTGTGTTAAAGGGGCAGTGGGGGAGGGACACATAATTAAACTGTTAGCATTTATAGGGTTAAAAAGTATCTAGACGAAGGATTGAGGCTAACACTGCAGGCCAGTGGGGGTGGGTGGGAGAGGGATTTGTGTAGAAAGCTTGTAATAAATCCAGTATTTGTACACACGGGTGCTAGACAATAACTGACTGTTCAAACTGGGTCAGACACGGCCCTGTAAACGAGACCTCTGACCCTCACCATCAAAGGGAGGGGGAGGCGGAGGGAGTGGGGAGGTTTCCCTCCATCAAAGGGGGCAGTGTGCCGTGTTAAAGGGGAGGTTTCCCTCCATCAAAGGGGGCAGTGTGCCGTGTTAAAGGGGAGGTTCCCCTCCATCAAAGGGGGGCAGCGTGTCGTGTTAAAGGGGAGGCTCCCCTCCATCAAAGGGGGGCAGTGTGCCGTGTTAAAGGGGAGGTTCCCCTCCGTCAAAGTGGGCAGTGTGCCGTGTTAAAGGGGAGGTTCCCCCCTCCATCAAAGGGACTGTTTTTCTTTCTCGTGACTTTGGCCGGGATCGCTGCACGGGTCTGGCATTTCGAAGGGGACTGAGTGGCCAAGTTTATTAAAGGTGAGGTCCCACAGCCCCTCCCACCCCTCACACACCGCACACCGCGAGCAATAGCAATAAAAGCTTTAGTTTCCCGCTGAGCGCGGAGCATGTGATCGCGAGACGCCCAACTGTCGGCCTTGCCGTCTGCATGCTCAGAGCGTCTAGTCCCGAGTGGCTACGGGTGACCACACTCCGTGGAGACCTCACCAGGGAGCTCACTATCACAGAACCTTTAGAAGATATTAAAATCCTCCTACTTTTAAAAAAAAATTCTCTTCATCGTCTCACCTGAAACTCTCTCACACAGAAAACATCCTAATATCTCAACCATCTGAGAATTGATTTCTCTGGTTTCTAGGTCATTAGCCTGTTTTATATACTATATATATATATATATATATGGATTATCCTCCATACTCTATATTTCACTGTTCATTTTTATCAGATTGATGTATCTCCTCAGATGATCCGTTCTGTATTAATAAATTTTAAAAAAACACTAACTGTTTCTCTTCAATCCTCTCTCACTTCTGGTTAATCGAACATTTCCAGGCAAGGTGATCAGATGACAGTAACTACTTGCATTTATATAGCACCTTTAACGTAGTAAAGGAGCAGCGATCGAACGGGCCAGTAACCCCACACCCGAGGATACAGACAAAGGTGATGCTAAAATTAACATCTTTCTTTTTACGCAGCGAGTTGTTCTGATCTGGAATGCGCTGCCTGAAATGGCGGTGGAAGCAGATTCAATAATAACTTTCAAAAGGGAATTGGATAAATACTTGAAAGGGGGAAAATTTTGTAGGGCTTTGGGGAAAGAGCAGGGGAGTGGGACTAATCGGATAGATCTTTCAAAGAGCCGGCACAGGCCCGATGGACTGAATGGCCTCCTCCTGTGATGCAAGACTCTATGATTCTACCTGCACTTGCCTGAGGAGTGGGATCCTGAGCAGAATGAGGAGGGGCCTTTGCATTCGCTGGCGTTTGCGCCCATCCCCCACACCTCCCACACTTTGACTAACACGCCATCGTCTCCAGACTTTGCAAACAGCAGCGTCCAGACGCGCACAAACTGCAGACGATGTATTGGCCCTGGTGGGGGGAGTTCGGAACAAAGGGGAAGCCGGGCCGTTCAGGGGTGACGTCAGGAAGCGATTCTTCAGACAGAGGGGAGTGGAAATCTGGAACTCTCTCCCCCCAAATCGCTGAGGTGTCACTTAATCACACACTGCGGGAGAAAGCACAGTGCAAGGAGTAGTCGTCACTCCTATACAAAGGGATTAGGAACATAGGAACAGGAGGAGGCCATTCAGCCCCTCGAGCCTGTTTCGCCATCCAATTAGATCAGGGCTGATCTGTATCTAAACTCCATTGACCCGCCTTTGATCCACATCCCTCGATACCCCTTACCCAACAAAAATCTATCGATCTCAGTATGGAAAGTTGCAATTGATCCCCAGCATTCACAGGTTCAACAATTTAATTGCTGCAGCACACACCCCAAAGGCAAGGGCTGAATCAGAGGGAACAAGACCATACTGCTAACATCAGCAGGGTGAGAGGGGTCAGTGCCCTCAACCGAGAGACAACATGAAAGGCACTCACTACACTTCCACTCATAGTTATACCCAGCACTGACTGTGTGTGTAACAGGACTGAGTGTCCCAGCACTGACTGTGTGTGTAACAGGACTGAGTGTCCCAGCACTGACTGTGTGTATAACAGGACTGAGTGTCCCAGCACTGACTGTGTGTATAACAGGACTGAGTGTCCCAGCACTGACTGTGTGTATAACAGGACTGAGTGTCCCAGCACTGACTGTATGTATAACAGGACTGAGTGTCCCAGCACTGACTGTGTATAACAGGACTGAGTGTCCCAGCACTGAGTGAGTGTATAACAGGACTGAGTGTCCCAGCACTGACTGTGTGTATAACAGGACTGAGTGTCCCAGCACTGACTGTGTGTGTAACAGGACTGAGTGTCCCAGCACTGACTGTGTGTATAACAGGACTGAGTGTCCCAGCACTGACTGTGTGTGTAACAGGACTGAGTGTCCCAGCACTGACTGTGTGTATAACAGGACTGAGTGTCCCAGCACTGACTGTGTGTATAACAGGACTGAGTGTCCCAGCACTGACTGTGTGTATAACAGGACTGAGTGTCCCAGCACTGACTGTGTGTATAACAGGACTGAGTGTCCCAGCACTGACTGTGTGTATAACAGGACTGAGTGTCCCAGCACTGACTGTGTGCATAACAGGACTGAGTGTCCCAGCACTGACTGTGTGTATAACAGGACTGAGTGTCCCAGCACTGAGTGAGTGTATAACAGGACTGAGTGTCCCAGCACTGACTGTGTGTATAACAGGACTGAGTGTCCCAGCACTGAGTGAGTGTATAACAGGACTGAGTGTCCCAGCACTGAGTGAGTGTATAACAGGACTGAGAGTCCCAGCACTGACTGTGTGTATAACAGGACTGAGTGTCCCAGCACTGAGTGAGTGTATAACAGGACTGAGTGTCTCAGCACTGACTGTGTGTATAACAGGACTGAATGTCCCAGCACTGACTGTGTGTATAACAGGACTGAGTGTCCCAGCACTGACTGTGTGTGTGTAACAGGACTGAGTGTCCCAGCACTGACTGTGTGTATAACAGGACTGAGTGTCCCAGCACTGACTGTGTGTATAACAGGACTGAGTGTCCCAGCACTGAGTGAGTGTATAACAGGACTGAGTGTCCCAGCACTGACTGTATGTATAACAGGACTGAGTGTCCCAGCACTGACTGTGTATAACAGGACTGAGTGTCCCAGCACTGAGTGAGTGTATAACAGGACTGAGTGTCCCAGCACTGACTGTGTGCATAACAGGACTGAGTGTCCCAGCACTGACTGTGTGTATAACAGGACTGAGTGTCCCAGCACTGACAGTGTGTATAACAGGACTGAGTGTCCCAGCACTGACCGTGTGTATAACAGGACTGAGTGTCCGAGCACTGACTGTGTGTATAACAGGAATAGTGGTGTCCTCAAGGATACGTCCGTAAGTGGATTCGATCAGCTGGAAGTTGCTGTTCGATGTACTGGTAGAGGGACTTTTAACACGCTGCACTCTCACTATTTTAATCTTTTAACATAAACAGGTTAACATCTGTTAAAATAACAACAGTGGCGTGTCTTATCACTGCAATGAGGTCATCTCTCCAACAGTGAGAGCCGGCCTGTTTGGAATTGATTGATTTGGAATTGAGATCTTTGGTCAATTTATCAAAGTAACGGGCCTGGGGCGCAGCGATCATGGACCCTGTGATGGGACGGCACTCTGTCCAAAAATAGCAGGAAAACTGCGAATGACCCAGCTCACCACCAGTGGGCAGAGGCTGGCCGCGAGTGCGTTTACACAAACCTTTATCACATCTCACAACATCCCGCAGAGCTTTGGTTACAATCAACTGTTGTTTGAACAGCCAGTGTGGTTACAAGGTAAAGATTCCATCAACAACATTGTGATAATGACCAGATAAATTTTTTTTGTGATCTTGGTTGAGGATTAAATATTGGCCCCAGGACACCGGGGAAACTCCCCTGCTCTTCTTCAAATAGTGGCCATGGAATCTTTTACATCCACCAGAGACAGCAGATGGGGCTTCAGTTTAACGTCTCATCTGAAAGACGGCACCTCCAACAGTGCAGCGCTCCCTCAGTACTGACCCTCCGACAGTGCAGCGCTCCCTCAGTACTGACCCTCCGACAGTGCAGCGCTCCCTCAGTACTGACCCTCCGACAGTGCAGCGCTCCCTCAGTACTGACCCTCCGACAGTGCAGCGCTCCCTCAGTACTGACCCTCCGACAGTGCAGCGCTCCCTCAGTACTGACCCTCCGACAGTGCAGCGCTCCCTCAGTACCGACCCTCCGACAGTGCGGCGCTCCCTCAGTACTGACCCTCCGACAGTGCAGCGCTCCCTCAGCACCGACCCTCCGACAGTGCGGCGCTCCCTCAGCACTGACCCTCCGATAGTGCAGCTCTCCCTCAGTACTGACCCTCCGACAGTGCGGCGCTCCCTCAGTACTGACCCTCCGACAGTGCAGCGCTCCCTCAGATAATGTTGGGAAATTACGACACTGGTCCCACAATTTCCCATCCACTAATTTTAACGTTATTCTTTACGATATAAGAAATGCGTGAGGATTTGGATCGTAACGTTTGCACCTGAACGAAATTGGCTGCCCTTTGTCATATTTTAGCTTTCTCTAGTATGTTGTCCAACTGACTACGCCTCATGTGTGACCCTAGATAGAGCCTCCCCGCCCCAAAATAACGTAACCTCTGACCCACGGTTAGCAATGTCATCACGAGATCTGCGCGTGTATCTCCAAACGTCTCCAGCCGTGCCTGGTACACACTTCCTGATTGGTTCCAGGTTAATCTGAGCAAAGTCAAAACAATATTCGACCCCCCGATCCACTTCAGCCTCAATACATTTCACACAACGCTCGGCCGTGGGTCGCTCTCTCGCCTCTGAGTCAGAAGGTCGTGGATTCAAGCCCCCACTCCAGAGACTTGAGCACAAAATCCAGGTCGACACTCCCAGTGCAGTACTGAGGGAGTGCTGCACTGTCGGAGGTGCCGTCTTTCGGATGAGACGTTAAACCGAGGCCCAGTCTGCCCCCTCAGGTGGACGTAAAAGATTCCACGGCCACTATTTCGAAGACGAGCAGGGGAGTTCTCTCCTGCTCAATTTTTATCACTTAACCAACATCACTAAAAACAGATGATCTGGTCATTATCACATTGCTGTTTGTGGGATCTCGCTGTGCACAAACTGGCTGCTGCGTTTCCTACATTACGACAGTGACTACACTTCAAAAATGACTTAATTGGCTGTAAAGCGCTTTGGGACATCCTCCTCTGCTCTGAGGAGAACAATCCCGACTTCTCCAGTCTCTCCACATAACTGAAGTCCCTCATCCCTGGAACCATTCTAGTAAATCTCCTCTGCACCCTCTCCAAGGCCTTGACGTCCTTCCTAAAGTGTGGTGCCCAGAATTGGACACAATACTCCAGCTGAGGCCTAACCAGTGATTTAGAAAGGTTTAGTATCCCGTTGTCAATCTATGTCTTTCATCTGCCGCTCCTGTGCGTTTCCTTATGCAGAGAGTAGGATGTATATTGTGAATCACTGTGGACAACTCAGGGTGATGAAAAGATTCTGATCTCAGAATTCAAACGGGTGGTTAGAAACCAGCTGAGTTGTCCCCATGTGAATGACTGTAAACTCTCAGTCACACTGTGACTCGGAAACATTCCACAGAGCATTGAAGCTGCTCCCAAACCCCCCCCGCCGAATCTCAGCAGGACAGCTCCCAATAAAAACATAAAGCAAAAAAATACTGCAGACGCTGGAAAACTCCAACAAAAACAGGAAATGCTGGAGACTTTCGGGAATTCAGTCGGAGAGGGGAGGAGGGGGGAGGAAAGGAGAGAGGGAAGGGGAGAAGAGGAGAGGGGAGGGGAGAAGAGGAGAGAGGGGAGGGAAGAAGAGGCGAGCAGAAGAGAGGAAAGCAGAGGAAAGGCGAGTTTACGATTGGGGTGCGAGCCAACAAAGCATTAACTTGTCAGCACTCTCGTATCTGAATCAGTAGGTCGTGGGTTCAAGTCCCACACCAGAGTCTTGAGCCCCATAACCCAGGCCTACACTCCCATGCAGTACTGAGGGAGTGCTGCACTGTCAGAGGTGCCGTCTTTTGGATGAGACATTAAATCAGGGTCGCCCTTTCTGGTGGACATAAAAGATCCCACGGCCACTATTGGAAGAAGAGCAGGGGGGAGTTCTCCCTGAAGTCCTGGCCAATATTTATCCCTCAATCAACACCACTAAAACAGGTTATCTGGTCATTATCACATTGCTGTTTGTGGGATCTTGCTGTGCGCAAATTGGCTGCTGCGTTTCCTACATTACAACAGTGACCACACTTCAAAAAGTACTTCATTGACTGTAAAGCACTCTGGGGCGTTCTGAGGTTGAAGAAGATGCTGTAGAAATGCACGTCTTTCTTTCTTTGTCTGTTCTCTCCCCCGACACTGAGTCTTTCCAACATTCTCTGGTTCTATTTCCATGAAGACATGAATGGTCCACACAGACGGGATGGTCCCCAGTTTGAGCCCTGGTCTGCGCTGAATTAGTTGCTCTCACTGGGAACAGAAGCTTTTTTGTGCCACAATTGGCCTCAGTGCCCCCGATTAGGGAGGGGGGCTGGGGGGAATCAGTTCGGGGTTCCATCTTCCTTATAGCGTGACCCAAGCTGGAAAGTGTGTGTTTGTGAAGGACGAGGGATAAGGGCAGGTTTGGATCTAACTGTGATGGACTCCATGGTTGAGCAGCCTGCTGCTAGTCACCTCCTGGGTTTGCAGATGAAGAATGGCTACTTGGGTGAGGCAGCGGAGGTAGGCCGCATCTCGGGGACTCACTAATCAGGGCCTTCAGGACAGGAGGGAGAGGGGAAAGAACTAGTGACCCACGGTGATGTTTTTTTAATGTAATATGCTTACATGGAATGTAAGAAACAGGCCATTCGGCCCAACAGGTCCTGCCCGGTGTTTATGCTCCACACGAGCCTCCTCCCTCCCTCCTTCATCTCACCCTATCAGTATATCCTTCTATTCCTTTCTCCCTCATGTGTTTATCCAGCTTCCCCTTAAATGCATCTACGCTGTTCGCCTCAGCCACTCCCTGTGGGAGCGAGTTTCCTCCCTCCTGAAGATATTCATGATTTGAGGAGTGGAGAGGGGGTGTGGCGTCACTGTGCTCAGCTGACTGATTAACCATCGTTCCCCAAACCCAATCCTTTCCCGTCTCTGTGACTTCCTGGATACCCAGAGCACAGGCAATTGTTGTGACCACGTGAAGCCAGGAGCTCGTCTAATTAACCTCCCCAGTCACAGCACAAGCAGCCAGGGAAGAAGATTTAATTTATATTGAACCGTGCTCCTTGCACTCAAAGTATAAGGTAGTTTTACAACAGTCCCACTGCAGTACAAGGATTCAAATCAAATCAAATTCCATGCCCATGCTTGGCACCGTGTGACAATGTTACAACAGCCTGATCATTGATTATTGGTTAAAAAAAAAACTTGTAAATATTAATTTCTTTTAAAATGTTACCGCAGATCCACTTGTGGGCAATGGCACGAAATCAGGAATGTTCTCGACTCAGTGTACCAGGGTCAATGCCGAGGTAGGTTCTTAGTCATCAGTTGGAATATTACAATTGGCTTTTTATTCATTCTCGGGATGTGGGCGTCGCTGGCAAGGCCGGCATTTATTGCCCATCCCTAATTGCCCAGAGAAGGTGATGGTGGTGGGCCGCCTTCTTGAACCTCTGGGGGCTTGCTGGGCCACTTCAGAGAGCAGCTAAGAGTCAACCACATTGTGGGGACTGGAGTCACGTATAGGCCCAGACCGGGTAAGGACGGCAGGTTTCCTTCCCTAAAGGTCATTAGTGAATCAGTTGTGTTTTTATAACAATCTGATAGCTTCACGGTCACTTTTACTGAGACCAGCTTTTTATTACCAGATTATTTTTAAACTGAGTTCAAATTCTCAAACTGCGATGCTGGGATTTGAACTCAGGATCTCTGGATTACTAGTCCAGGAATACAACCGTACCCAGAATGACACCTTTCACAGTGCAGCATCCCTCAACCCAAACACACCATATTGATTCCAATTCTGAAACTTGGCAAAATAACTCAAGAAAACTTGTTCCCTTGCAATGGTTTAATGGGCATTGCCCTGGCCAGTGTGGTACCAAGCCATGCAAACCAGGAGGTCCCACATTTGATGCTCAATATGTGCAGAGTCTGCTGGTCTCAGCTGGGACTGACCATCATTCACTGACCCTTGCTGAAAAGTGTTCATGCTTGGACATTGGATGAAGACAGGGTTCACCTTGGCTTTGATGTCTTCCATTGGTCAAATTACCTGCTGACACTAACTGGTTCACCTGGAAAATGGGGCCACACTCAACATAATGGGGTGTCAAACCCACCATAGTGAGGGGCAAACGGAGCACAAGGGCCTGTCAGCTCAGCAGGAAAGAGAAGATCCGAATGTTACCTCAAAACTTGGAAGCTTTGGAAGCTGTGAGTGCTTGTTGGAGAAAGATGAATAGCAAAAGAAGAACTTGCATTTCTATAGCGCCTTTCACCACCTCAGGACGTCCCAAAGTGCTTTACAGCCAATGAAGTACTTGTTGAAGTGTAGTCACTGTTGTAATGTAGGGAAATGCAGCAGCCAAATTATGCACAGCAAGATCCCACAAACAACAATGAGACAAATGACCAAATAATCAGTTTCTGGTGATGTTGATTGAGGGGTAAATATTGGCCAGGACACCTCCACTGCTGGTCTTCCAGTGGTGTAGTGAGATCCTTCATATCAAGGGCAGACAGGGCCTCAGTTTAACATCTCACCCAAAATGACAGTTCAGCACTCCCTCAGTACTGCACTGAAGTGTCAGCTTCAAGTCTTATGACTCAGAAGCAAGAGTATTAGCACTGCACCAAGACTGACACTGAGGTTATAAGCAAAAGTGCTGTAATTAGTTTCTTCAACGCTCATAGAACACCGATCAATTTGACACAGTCCTCACCTCAGATATCCACCCTAATTTCTCAGGTTGCACAATAAGTACCAGTCAATAATAAACGGGCAACGAATAATGGTTGTGCAACCTCAATCAAATAGGAACCGGTAACATCACATTAATAAGAAAACATTACCATCAATAAACAAATGGATAAATCACTAAATACAGACCGATGCCTCAATAAGATGTAATAAAAGCAAGGAGGAGACTATCATAGATTCATGTAAGGGGAAGCTGGATACACACATGAGGGAGAAAGGAATATGTTGATGGGATTAGATGAAGAAGGGAAGGGCTCGTGTGCAGCATAAACACTGGAATAGACCAGTTGGACCGAATGGCCTGTTTCTGTGCTGTAAATTCGATGCAATTCCATGTAAAACGCAGGCGGTATCGCTTTAAGGCTGTGTTACATATTCATATTGACGTCAGAGCACCTTATGAATAATTAATGAAGCGCCGACGCTGCGGCCGGCTGGGGGATGACGTCACGACGCAGGTTGGCCGGGTGATGACGCACTGCTCTCCTCCCCGCTCCCTCCACAAGTAGGAGGTGAATGAGAGCGAGCGTCCGTCAGGGAGGATGGTCCTCATCAAGGAATTGTGAGTGTCTGCTTCACCTCAGGGGTTTCTCGGGGTCCGGGGGGGTCGGCACCCGCTCCCGGGCCTTGATCGTGATGAGGGGGCGGGGGAATCCCAACTTTCACATTCACCCTTCCCCCATCTCCCCCCTTTTCCCCACTTGCTGTGGCCTCCTTACCCCCCCTTTTCCCCACTTGCTGTGGCCTCCTTACCCCCCCTTTTCCCCACTTGCTGTGGCCTCCTTACCCCCCCTTTTCCCCACTTGCTGTGGCCTCCTCCCCCCCCCCCCTGTTTCCCCACCTGCTATGGCCTCCCCCCCCCCTTCCCTCCCCCCCCTTCCCTCCCCCCCCCCCCCTTCCCTTCCCTCCCCCCCCCCCCTTCCCTTCCCCCCCCCCCCCCCTTCCCTTCCCTCCCCCCCCCCCTTCCCTTCCCTCCCCCCCCCCCCCTTCCCTTCCTTCCCCCCCCCCTTCCTCCCCCCCCCCTTCCTCCTCCCCCCCCCCCTTCCTCCTCCCCCCTTCCCTTCTCTCCCCCCATCCCTTCTCTCCCCCCCCCCCCCTTCTCTCCCCCCCCCCCTTCTCTCCCCCCCCCCTTCTCTTCCCCCCTTCCCTTCTCTTCCCCCCTCCTTCTCTCCCCCCTTCCCTTCTCTCCCCCTTCCCCTCTCCTCCCCCCCCCCCTTCTCTTCCCCCCCCCCCCTTCTCTCCCCCCCCCCCCCTTCTCTCCCCCCCCCCTTCTCTTTCCCCCCCCCCCCTTCTCTTCCCCCCCCCCCCTTCTCTTCCCCCCCCCCTTCTCTTCCCCCCCCCCCCCTTCTCTTCCCCCCCCCCTTCTCTCCCCCCCCCTTCTTCCCCCCCCCCCCCTTCCTCTTCCCCCCCCCCTTCCTCTTCCCCCCCCCCCTTCCTCTTCCCCCCCCCCTTCCTCTTCCCCCCCCCTTCCTCTTCCCCCCCCCTTCCTCTTCCCCCCCCCCTTCCTCTTCCCCCCCCCCTTCCTCTTCCCCCCCCCTTCCTCTTCCCCCCCCCCCTCCTCTTCCCCCCCCCTCCTCCTCTTCCCCCCCCCCTCCTCCTCTTCCCCCCCCTCCTCCTCTTCCCCCCCCTTCCTCCTCTTCCCCCCCTTCCTCCTCTTCCCCCCCTTCCTCCTCTTCCCCCCCCCTTCCTCCTCTTCCCCCCCCTTCCTCCTCTTCCCCCCCCCCTTCCTCCTCTTCCCCCCCCCTCCTCCTCTTCCCCCCCCCTTCCTCCTCTTCCCCCCCCCCTTCCTCCTCTTCCCCCCCCCCCTTCCTCCTCTTCCCCCCCCTTCCTCCTCTTCCCCCCCCCTTCCTCCTCTTCCCCCCCCCTTCCTCCTCTTCCCCCCCCCTTCCTCCTCTTCCCCCCCCCTTCCTCTTCCCCCCCCCCCCTTCCTCTTCCCCCCCCCCCTTCCTCTTCCCCCCCCCCCCCTTCCTCTTTCCCCCCCCCCCCCTTCCTCTTTCCCCCCCCCCCCCTTCCTCTTTCCCCCCCCCCCCTTCCTCTTTCCCCCCCCCCCCTTCCTCTTTCCCCCCCCCTTCCTCTTTCCCCCCCCCCCCTTCCTCTTTCCCCCCCCCCCTTCCTCTTTCCCCCCCCCCCCTTCCTCTTTCCCCCCCCCCCCTTCCTCTTTCCCCCCCCCCCCCTTCTCTTTCCCCCCCCCCCCCTTCCTCTTTCCCCCCCCCCCCCTTCCTCTTTCCCCCCCCCCCCCCTTCCTCTTCCCCCCCCCCCCTTCCTCTTCCCCCCCCCCCCTTCCTCTTCCCCCCCCCCCTTCCTCTTCCCCCCCCCCTTCCTCTTCCCCCCCCCCTTCCTCTTCCCCCCCCCCTTCCTCTTCCCCCCCCCCTTCCTCTTCCCCCCCCCTTCCTCTTCCCCCCCCCCTTCCTCTTCCCCCCCCCCCCTTCCTCTTCCCCCCCCCCCTTCCTCTTCCCCCCCCCCTCTCTTCCCCCCCCCCCTTCCTCTTCCCCCCCCCCCCTTCCTCTTCCCCCCCCCCCCTTCCTCTTCCCCCCCCCTTCCTCTTTCCCCCCCCCCCTTCCTCTTTCCCCCCCCCCTTCCTCTTTCCCCCCCCCCCTTCCTCTTTCCCCCCCCCCCCTTCCTCTTTCCCCCCCCCCCTTCCTCTTTCCCCCCCCCCCCCTTCCTCTTTCCCCCCCCCCCCCTTCCTCTTTCCCCCCCCCCCCCTTCCTCTTTCCCCCCCCCCCCCCCTTCCCTCTTTCCCCCCCCCCCCTTCCTCTTTCCCCCCCCCCCTTCCTCTTTCCCCCCCCCCCCTTCCTCTTTCCCCCCCCCCCTTCCTCTTTCCCCCCCCCCCCTTCCTCTTTCCCCCCCCCCCCTTCCTCTTTCCCCCCCCCCCTTCCTCTTTCCCCCCCCCCCCCCTTCCTCTTTCCCCCCCCCCCCCTTCCTCTTTCCCCCCCCCCCTTCCTCTTTCCCCCCCCCCCCCCTTCCTCTTTCCCCCCCCCCCTTTCCTCTTTCCCCCCCCCCCCCTTCCTCTTTTCCCCCCCCCCCCCTTCCTCTTTCCCCCCCCCCCCTTCCTCTTTCCCCCCCCCCCCCTTCCTCTTTCCCCCCCCCCCCCCCCCCTTCCTCTTCCCCCCCCCCCCCCTCGTCTTTGTGCAGCGAGTTGTTCTGATCTGGAATGCGCTGCCTGAAAGGGCGGTGGAAGCAGATTCAACAGTAACTTTCAGAAGGGAATTGGATAAATAGTTTGAAGGGGAAAGAATTTTGCATTCCTATGGGGCAAGAGCAGCGGAGTGGGGACTAATTGGATCGCTGTTTCAAAGAGCCGGCACAGGCAGGATGGGCCGCCTCCTGTGCTGTAGAATTCTATTTTGGTCTGGGATGATTTATTTTTTGCGATGTGTTGTGAGATCTGATCTATCTGCAGAAAATAATATACATTTATTCCTGATTTAGGTATTTGATATGCACTTGAAGGACTCTCTTGCTGTCTATTTCAACTTGCTGATTTATTCCCATTGATCCCTCTATTTTGCCTCATTCAGTGTTTATCCGTGCTGTTCTGATGGGGGGATATTAGAGATGGGGAGTGGGGAAGGTGCTCTCTCCAGACTCTGTGGGGTTAATGGTGTTGAGACATCCTCACAAAATGGTAGCTGAATTATTTTGATTTTTCTTTTAGTGCTTCTAATTTGACTTGTGATTTAAAATATATGACTGGAGAGAAACTTTGTGTACGAGGGCTGTGTGCGGCTGGACTGAGTGAGGAACAGACCTGGAAGTGTTTTTTTACTGATGAGAACTTTTCCCAATCTCACCCCAGCATTTGAAACAAAAATTGTAACTTGCATTTCAGTGAGGAGAGTAAAAAGTTGTGAGACCAGACTGGGAGCTCAGTCCTTTATTTACTGTTGAGTACTTGTGTTCAGTCTTCAGCTACACTGGAGGGGTTTTATTCAAGGTTATGATATTAATGGTGGTGATATGGTCACAGGGAAAGGTTACAATATAAAATGGCTTTCTGATATGGTTTACAACATCTGCTTATTCACCTGTTTTTTTTTTTAAAATGTGCATACACAGAAGGTGCATAATCCCCCCCCCCCCCCCCCCCCACATTTTGCTTTAAAATTGAAAACTAATTGGTTCCCTAAATCGCTTGGCAGCGTTATTCTGCAGGTACTGAGTCATAGTTTGGTTAAATGCTACTGTACCAATGTTGCTCCTAGTCTCCCTTTAATACCAGATATTATGGATTTGTTTCTGTGTACATGATACATGCTGTTGTCTTAGTAACTTGGTCCTGGGCTCCTAACTGTAAAATAATTTGCTTATTGTGTATTGTTCTGAAGCAATGGTCTCACACAAGTCGCTTGGCATCTTCCCATTATTTGCCATTCCAGCTGCTTACTAACTGTCCTAAGCATTGTTCCCTTATTTTATTATTGTGGAGACCAGTAATTTTCAAATAGAATTCAGGATTAGGGATTGTGGAAGACTGGGTTGTCAGTATTTCAACTTTTTGACCTTTGCTGTTCCAAGAATGGATTTCAGCAATCTAACTCCTCCTCATCCCACAATGCAGCCTTGTTGTCCTTTGCAGAGCAGCTACAGTCAGATATGGTGTAAAACAGCATTTGCTATCCAATCTAATACAGAACAGTCATTTAACCACTGACTCCATCCCTCTGCCTGGCCGCAGTCTGTGACTGAACCAGACCATTCACAACCTTGCGGCCTATTTGACCCCAAGATGAGCTTCCAACCCCATATCCACTCCATCACCAAGACCGCCTACTTCCACCTCCGTAACATCACCTGTCTCTGCCTCAGCCCATCTGCTGCTGAAACCCTCGTCCATGCCTTTGTGACCTGCAGACTCGACTATTCCAATGCTGTCCTATTCCGGCCTCCCACCTTGCACCCTCCGTAAACTTGAGCTCATCCAAAACTCTGCTGCCCGTACCCTACCTCGCACCAAGTCCCATTCACCCATCACCCCCTGTGCTCGATGACCTACATTGGCTCCCAATTTTAAAATTCTCATCCTTGTTTTCAAATCCCTCCGTGGCCTCGCCCCTCCCTATCTCTGTAACCCCCTCCAGCCCTACAACCCTCTGAGATCTCTGCGCTCCTCCAATTCTGGACTTTCATGTATCCCCCAATCCCTTCGCCCCACCACTGAAGGCCATGCCTTCAGCCATCATGGCCCTAAGCTCTCAAATTCCCTCCGTAAACCACCTCTTTCCTCCTTTTAAGACACTCCTTAAAACCTACGGTCTTTGGCTCGTCGTCTGATAACGCTTCTGTGAAGAGCCTTGGGACATTAAAGGTGCTAAATCAATGCAAGCTGCTCTACTTATAGAATCATAGAATGGTTACTGCACAGAAGGACTTCATATCCCTCAAATCATAATCTGGCAGTCTGCTCGTTATTGAGTGAGCTGGCAGTCCCCCTGCTGCTCCTTCTGCAGTCTTGCCCTCCAGCAAAAAAGCAGGGGAATGTTACCAGGGGGCAGGGTCAACCCAGGTTCCATGCAGGGAGTGCAGAGGCCCCAATAAATTAAAACGATTAGTCCTGCAGCTTTGTTTTTCTCTCCGTGAAAAGTGCAGCTGCCCAGTGCAGCACAATTGAAATCCACGGGGATTCACCACGTGGGGGAATCGCAGGCACAGATTCATAGCACTGGGTGCCGTGTTCCTGGGATGGCCCTCAAGCAAGACATTGGTTGGGATTGTGAGCTTAACACAAAATAAGTGAGTAACACTAGTTTATAATGTCTAAACACCTCCACTTACTGGCAGCCTCATTACTGGCCCAGAATCTTCCTTTTAATCAAGTTTCTTTTTGTATAATCCTGAAACTGTTACTTAGGAGTTTCAGTGGTGGGTGATTTGGTATTGGTGCTGAAGTGTTCTTAAAATAACAGTACAGTAGTCCAGTTATACAGGGACTGACCTGTACCCACCAGTACTGTACCCTAATATCAAGCAGCTGCAAATGTTTTCTCTGGGCACACCCAAGTTTGGAATGATATATGCAACTGTACTGCTGGGTGTTTGAAACTGTTAAAGTAGACGTAGAGTCAATATTTCACACACCCACTGTTGCAATTTACCGAAGTCCTGATGCCAACATGGTAGGAGTCTGACGGACGTTCATTTCACAATTCTTAAAGGGACACTCATTGTTGAAGTTCCTAGTAAACCTTCAAACCAAAAAAAACTTGCCACATGCTTTTTGAAGATGATTATTTAATCTATATCAACAACAATTTGCATTTATATTGCACCTTTTAAATTGTGAAACGTCCCAAGGCACTTCACAGGAGTGATTATCAAGCAAAAACCGACAACGAGCTACATAAGGAGATATTAGGACAGTTGAGCAAAAGCTCGGTCAAAGAGGTAGGTTTTAAGAAACGTCTTAAAGGAGGAGAGAGAGAGAGCGACGGAGAGTCACAAGTCAGCCTTTTGTCGGGGGGGGGTAAGAATTTGATTGAATATGTTTTTTTAAAAACCCACTCATACAAGGAAAGCTACGGATCCTACACTGTAACCCTTCAGTAATGAGCTGTTGGATGATCTGTACTCTGGTGTTAAATTCTTCTCCATCGCTATGAGACAGCTTGTTAGAGAGGTTACAGGAGCTACTGAGTCTCTGCCAAGCTCTAGACATTGAGTCATGCACACAATCTGTGGTGTGAAACTCCTATTGAAAGTTAAATTAGAGAAATGTTTGTGATCTGCCGGATGAGGTTCTGCTCATGATGCCCACTGCTGATATTGATCGCATTCAGAACCCGATCGGCAACATCAGATTGTCCTCCAAATGGCCATCCCAGCTCAACCCTGGTCCTGAAGCTCTGTTCGAAATGCAGCAGCACATCACTGCAGCCTAACCTCTTTCCCCAAATCCAGATATCTCTGATCCACAGCACCTTTCAGTAGGAGTTTAATGCCTGGCCTGCCAGTCCCTGGTTCACTGCCATGTATATTACTGGTTCTCTGATTTTCCTCCCCTTCCCTTTCTTTTGTCTGTAAAGTTCTACAGCAAAGGGACCTCTTCCTATCTTAACACTCTTGTGTAAAGAGGTTCAAAGGGTGGGTACAGAGAAACTATTTCCTCTGATCGGGGAATCCAGAACAAGGGCACAATCTTAAAATTATATCCAGGCTGTTCAGGAGTGAAATCACAAAGCACTTCTTCACACACAGGGTAGTGGAAATCTGGAACTCTTTCTCTTTCTCCCCCCCCCCCCTTCTCCCCCCCCCCCCTTCTCCCCCCCCCCCCCCCCCCAAAAAAAAAAGGCTGTGGATACTGGGCTTAAAAAGAAAACATTTGCAGGGCTCTGGGGAATGGGACTAATTGGATAGCTCTTTCAGAGAGCTGGCACCGGCACGATGGGCTGAATGGCCTCCTGTGTTAACTGTATCCATGTGATCAATTAGTGTAAATTGTATTCAGGTGGTGTGTATCAATTGGGAACTCTCTTATCCATTTATAAGAGAGCTGATCGAGGGTGTGGTGGTGTGTGGAACTCTGAATAAAGGCTAGGAAGCAACTGAAGACCAGGCTCTAGTATTCTATCCTTCACCACTGGGCTATCCAATTTAGAACAAATTCTGCTGTATGATTCTATGATTTAAGTCTTCCCAACGCATTGCTCTGGGAGTTAATGAGAACAGTTTTAACCCTGTTCAACATGTCTCGATCTATGGCACTCAGTTGGCTGTCTTTCAGATGCTGTTTGAGCAACTGGTATGTATGGAAATGTTGCAAGTGCAGCAAGAGATGCTTTCCTCAGAATCAAAGGAGCTTTAACCCTTGCTGTACCTGCCCTGGAACTGTTTGATGCAGTCGCTGGGTACCTGAAATGGGAAAGTGTTCCAGGACACCCCTCACCTTGAGAATAAAACTTAACCCCACAGGACACAATCAACAGTGCATTGTGGTACCCTGTGGGAAAACATTAGAGGTCCTTAGTGTTATACTTGAAACTATGATAATTTTATTTGTCCTGTATTTCCTACGAGTAGTGCCTCCGCACTGCTTGCTTTCCCCGGTTGCGACTTTGAGGCAGGACATCTGCTCCCAGGCCTGCAGTCAGACGATGGGCTGGACGCAGTACTCTGGGTTGGTGCGATGACTGCGCTGCCCTTGCTCCTCATCACCTTTGACAACACGGTTGAGCCGCAGGAATTGGGGCCCTAAGCCTGGATCTTCTCTCTCTGGCGCAGCTCCTTGGGGCTTGTTATGCTGCACCATAGGCCTCTCGCTGCGAAACTGTTTTCAGGGGTCCAGCTTACAACTGCTCTGTGCGTTCTCAAACCGCTGCATGAGTCTCGGGAATGTTTCTGTGGGGGAAAGATTACTCAATCTGGGACTTTTTTTTTGTTATCGTCTCCTTTTGAATTGATGTTCTGCTTGTCTGTCGCTGATTTTTTTCACAATGCGTGAGACCCTCGCTGGTGCCCTTGATTCTCGGAACTTGTGTCTTATTCAGCCGGCTGCCAGCTAATATTAAACTGCCTGGACTTGCTGAGATCAGCAGTACCACAGGCTTCTGTTTTTCTTTTATGTACAAAAAAACCCCCAGGTCTTTTCAGCAGCTGAAGAGCACTGTGTTGATGTATGAACAATGGTGAATTCCTCTGTAAAAGTATTTTACTTTTGGAGGGGCTGTTCAGTTTCTGAATCAGTTTCGGGGGTGGGGTGAAGGAATGTTGTGGGGGGGTGAGGGTCTCACTGCACCGATGTAACCCAGCACTGTTCCCTGGCTGGGCGTTGGCCAGAGTGGAGCCAGCGAATGTGGCGACTTCACGTGGCCCACAGAATAATGGCTGTCTGCTGTTGCCGGTGCTGTTATAGCCCTAATGTGGCCGGGAAGGGAGGGCCGGGGGGCCAGGAGCTTTGCGTCTCATTATCTGACCCCTCCCACCCACCGGCTGCTTAATTTTGTGATGCAATGCCCTCTTATTAACTGTACAGACTGGGTGAGAGTCACCAACCGATGGGTTTGCTTCCTACTTTGCCAGGAGTGGGGAGAAGCATCTTCAGACTGATCCAAGATTATGACCCAGCCCTGTGGAAATGCTGCACAACACAAGTAGCCCTTTCCAGTCTGTGGCACCACCAAAACAGTCAGATAGGAAGGAGACTCCCAATCCCTGGTCTTCAAACTGGAACACGCATTTACATTTATCTAAAGTTTACATAGACAATTGTGGCAGTATTTTTGGGAGACGCTGCACTCCTCCAGAGACTCTCCTTCCTGTTGAATCTGTTGTAGAAGTTGCTTGGTGCTATACCAGCCTCGAAGGGAATCAATACGTTCCCCGAGTAAACCTGCCACACGTCAGAGGTGACTTTCACACCCACGCTGCAGTGGTATTGAATGTCGTAGACTGGTGCTGTCCAATAGAAATCGCTGACTAGCCCCAGGTGAGGATATGGCGACACAGTTTCAGTCACATGCTCTAATCTTAGTAGAAATCACCTTACTCACTATCAGTGAATGTACTTCACGTGTATATTTACTTAACAATTATCTAACACTAATCAGTAACAAAGGAAGTAAAACACTCCCAACAAAGGAAGAACTTGCCAGGGAGAATTCCCCTGCTCTTCTTCGAAAAAGTGCCATGGGATCTTTTATATCGTGTCTTTCAGGACACCCCAGAGCGTTTTACAGCCAATTAAGTACTTTTTTTTTGAAGTGTAGTCACTGTTGAAATGTAGGAAACGCAGCAGCCAATTTGCGCACAGCGAGATCCCACAAACAGCAATGAAATAAATGAGCAGATCATCTGTTTTAGGTGTTGGTTGAGGGATAAATATTGACCAGGACACCAGGGAGAATTCCCCATGGCACTTGAAAAAGTGCCATGGGATCTTTTACATCCACATGAGGGCAGACAGGGTCTCGGTTTAACGTTTCATCCTAAAGACGGCACCTCCGACAGTGCAGCACTCCCTCAGTACTGGCACTGGGAGGTCAGCCTGGATTAAGTGCTCAAGTCTGGAGTGGGACTTGAACCCACAACCTTCTGACTCAGAGGTGAGCATGCTACCACTGAGCCACGGCTGACAACTCAACAATTGGAGAACACTCACACACTCTGCTTTTTGTTTTACCAACAGCACAGAAAGGTAAAGCTCACAAGCATACACGATGCGAATGAATATTGAGATCACCTACCCAACGACAGTGTGGGGCAAGAGTACTTGTGTGTACAGCCTCCTTGCTTTAGAGGGTGGGATTCGCCCAGGGGCATCTCTGGATCCATCCCTAAGCGTTACCCTCCATGTGTGCACAAAACAGGCCTGCTTGCTTTCCTGTAATGCCTTCCTGTTAGACAAATGCTGACGAAATGGTGCACAAGGGTTTGACTATCTGGGAGGAAGTTTAAAGTTAGGAGGGAAGTCAGGTGAAACTCTTCCACCCGATAGGTGATCTAATCGTCCAAGAAATTACCAGGGGATCCCCACAGCTTACCGGATCCTCAAGCCTGTAGCAGAGTGATTGTGGACCCGAAGGTCCTCAGTGCCTTTCGATTAGGGAGTGGAAAATCGACTCGAGTTCCTGTTCCTTGTTGCTATTCTGTAACCCCCTGCTGGCAAATCCACGCGGACTGTGTGTGGGCAATGGGTGAGAGCTGTGATGCTTCACACAGTCCAATAGCCCACTTGACACACACTGTCGAGGTTCACACATCAATAATAGCCATTTGGACAATGTACTGGAGGGCCACTGTCACCTGCGGAGCCCATCCCCCCCACCTCAGCCAGATGTGCTGCTGTGACGTGCTATCCTCCCCTTGCCCCCCCCCCCCCCCCCACCACCACCATTTGCCAGGTGTACACCTTTAACAGAAAACTGGAGGGGGTGGGGGAAAGAACAATCAGTTAACAGGGTAGACCATGGAGGTGGGTTCGAGAGAATTAAAGCAAGGGATATGGGAAGAGGGTGAAAACTTGGGGTTAAAAAGGGAGGCTTGTTTGGTATAACTGCGTTTTCCTGCTCTTTTATATAAAAAAAAATCTGAGGCTGAGTAGAGGGACAAGGTGTGTAAAAATTTAAAAACGTGATGTGGCCTATGTGTGTTCCAGTTTGAACTCCAGATATTCATTATTTTTTTTCCCCTTCTCTTTCAGTCGGGTAATCCTGCCAATCTCCGTGGAGGAGGTGAGTGATCCCTTTCCATGCAGGTTTGTTTTTCAGTGGAATTTGGTTTATTTTAATGGTAGCTTTTGTCAAGGGTCAAAACCACTGTCTAACTAGCACCAAGTCCCGTTCACCCATCACCCCTGCGCTCGCTGACCTACATTGGCTCCCGGTCCGACATTGCCTCTTTTTTAAAAAAAAAATTCTCATCCTTGTTTACAAATCTCTCTAGCCCCTCCCCTCCCTATCTCTGGAACCTCCTCCGAGAACTCTGCCACCTTGTACATCCCCCACTTCCTTCGTTCCACCATTGGCGGCCGTGCCTTCAGCAGCCTAGGTATAAACTCTGGAATTCCCTCCCTAAATCCCTCCGCCTCTCTTTACCTCTTCTTTGACCAAGCATTTTGGTCACCTGACATATCTCCTCCTTTGGCTGTATTTAAATTTTGATTGGTGAAGCACCTGTGAAGTGCCTTGGGTTGTTTTACTACGGTTAAAGGTGCTGTATAAATGCAAGTTGTTGCTGTCCGCTGTGTGTTATCCTTCGTTTTGATTGCACTGGTGTCTTATCTGTGCGGCTGGCTTCCAAAATGTAGCTTCTCCACAATAAATGGCGACGCCAAAGTCAAGGACCAGTGAAAATCATCTGGCACACGTACATTTGGTGTTGCCGCTGGGACTCGGGATGTGTGCATCGGTAGCACTAACAGGGCACCTAGTGTGATACAAAAGCAGCTTTAATATACAGAGAAGCACATTTCCAGGTGCTCATTTGGGGCTGATAACCAGGCACACACTTCAAGGGGGACTGTGTTTCAGGGAGTTACCTAATAATCTTTTATTTTTTAAAGTATTGTATATACACTTAACGGGTCTAGTGCCCCCCTTTGTTTCTGTTTTTTAATATATAAGAACAGCCTGGGTGCAGTCACTTTACATCTGATGGGACATTTAAAAAATATTTAGCCCTTCTAAGCCCATCCTTCGAATCCTCTAACTCTCCTATTAGAGCATCGAATTGTATTTTGAATGGGCCAGTACTTTTGCCTCATTATCCTGGGAGGCAGATATTCCAAACATTGCTCATTTCTTGAATAAGACTTTTTTTTTCCTGATCTGTTCTAAGTTCGCTTGTCACTAATTTCCATTCATATTCTTTGCTTCTACTTTTGAAGTAATAGTCACAGTTTATCTTGTCGATATAATTTTAATGTCTTGGTAAGGTGCCCTTAATCGCTGCCTCCACGGACTCGTAAAGTTTAAACTTCTCCAATCTTTCCTCGTAGTTCATCCTGTTGCCCTTCACTTCACCCTCTTTGATGCTCGTGTATCTTTCCCGTGCAGCCAGAGCTAAGAGTGCGCTGGGATTCTGCTCCGGCAACACGAGCCGAGATGATCCGGACGGCATCTGTGTCTTATGACGCCCGACAGAGTATAACACAGGCTTTTCTTTTGGATCTGCACTTGCTGCTCACCTCCCAGAGGATGAGCGGTGACTCCTAGCTCCCAGGCTTTTGCCATGAAACTCTGCACCTATGATGGTGAGAGCAGCCCATCTGGGATCTTTCCACCTCTGTGCCCCTCCTGTTTCCCCTGAAGAAGGGAGGTGTCACTAGCCTCTGGGCAATGCAATGCAGTGACATTCTAACTGTCTATCATATCCATAATCTATCATCAATATCATTTTTTAATTATTAAGAAAGCCTGAAACAGACCCACAACTTTGGTAGGAAGCAAAGTTGAAATACCCAAACAACCACTTCGACTGTGACTGCACATAACAGAACAGTGAGTGGAGCGTCACAATAACCAAATACCCGAAAGAGAATTAAAAGCCGTAATCTGATCCTGGCTTTATCTGATTAGATTACTGCCTTCTAATTCTTTCCCAGGCATCCATCATTCTCTGTGTATTAGAATTTGAATCACCAACCTTTTGTTTTTGTTCAGCTGATTGCAGTGACCACCAGCATAAAGCTGGATTTGTTTGCTGCTTGCCTCGACCCTTTGTATTATAATCTCTAACTCCCAAGCGCTCTAATTGTGGGGAGGTAACGCAAATGCAGATATACATTAAAAGCAAAATACTGCGAATGCTGGAAATCTGAAATAAAAACAGAAAATGCTGGAGAAGCTCAGCATGTCAGGCAGCATCTGTGGAGAAAGAAACAGTTAACGTTTCAGGTCAAAGACCTTTTGTCAGAACTGGAAAATGTTAAGAGTTAAAGTTTTTAAGCAAGTTCAGAGCCGGGGAGAGAGGGGAGGAAAGAACAAAAGGAAAGGTCTGTGATAGGGTGGAGGGCACGAGTGATTAGATGACAAAAGGGATGATGGTGCAAGGCAGGGAAGGTTTATAAGGCCATAAAGGCGAATCAAGCACTGGGGCTCATTTCTAGAGGGATAGAATTGAAGAGCAGAGAAGTTATGTTAAACTTGTATAGAACCTTGGTTAGACCACACTTGGAGACCAGAACTGTGCACAATACTCCGTGTTTTTTTAAAATTCGTTCATGGGATGTGGGCGTCACTGGCAAGGCCAGCATTTATTGCCCATCCCCCAGTTGCCCCTTGAGAAAGTGATGGTGAGCCGCCTTCTTGAACCGCTGCAGTCCATGTGGTGAAGGTTCTCCCACAGTGCTGTTAGGTAGGGAGTTCCAGGATTTTGACCCAGCGACGATGAAGGAACGGCGATATATTTCTAAGTCTGGATGATATGTGACTTGGAGGGGAACGTGCAGGTGGTGTTGTTCCCATGTGCCTGCTGCCCTTGTCCTTCTCGGTGGTAGAGGTCGCGGGTTTGGGAGGTGCTGTCGAAGAAGCCTTGGCGAGTTGCTGCAGTGCATCCTATGGATGGTACACATTGCAGCCACAGTGCGCTGGTGGTGAAGGGAGTGAACGTTTAGGGTGGTGGATGGGGTGCCAATCAAGCGGGCTGCTTTGTCCTGGATGGTGTCGAGCTTCTTGTGTTGTTGGAGCTGCACTCATCCAGGCAAGTGGAGAGTATTCCATCACACTCCTGACTTGTGCCTTGTGGATGGTGGAAAGGCTTTGGGGAGTCAGGAGGTGAGTCACTCGCCGCAGAATACCCAGCCTCTGACCTGCTCTTGTAGCCACAGTATTTATGTGGCTGGTCAATGGTGACCCCCAGGATGTTGATGGTTGGGAATTCGGTGATGGTAATGCCGTTGAATGTCAAGGGGAGGTGGGTTAGACTCTCTTGTTGGAGATGGTCGTTGCCTAGCACTTGTCTGGCGCGAATGTTACTTGCCACTTATGAGCCCAAGCCTGCATGTGGGCACGGACTGCTTCATTATCTGAGTGGTTGCGAATGGAACTGAACACTGTGCAATCATCAGCGAACATCCCCATTTCTGACCTTATGATGGAGGGAAGGTCATTGATGAAGCAGCTGAAGATGGTTGGGCCTAGGACACTGCCCTGAGGAAGTCCTGCAGCAATGTCCTGGGGCTGAGATGATTGGCCTCCAACAACCACTACCATCTTCCTTTTGTGCTAGGTATGACTCCAGCCACTGAGGAAATAGAGGCATTGGAGAGGGTGCAAAAACGATTCACAAGGATAATACTTGAACTGAGGATATCCTTATCAGGAAAGGCTGAACAGGCTGGGGGCCCTTCTCTCTAGAAAAGAGAAGACTGAGGGGTGACCTGATAGAGGCCTTTAAGATAATGAAAGGGTTTCATAGGGAGGATGTAGAGAAAATGTTTTCACTTGCAGTGGAGTCCAAAACTAGAGGTCATCAATATAAAATAGTCACTCATAAATCAAATAGGAAATTCAGGAGAAACTTCTTTACCCAGAGAGTGTGAGAATGTGGAACTTGCTACCACAAGGAGTAGTTGAGGCGAAACTAGATAAGCACAAGAGGGGGAAAAATGAATAGAAGGATATGCTGATCGGGTTAGATGAAGTAGGGAGGGAGGAGGCTCATGTGGAGCACAAATGCTGGCACAGACCCGTTGGGCCGAATGGCCTGTTTGAGTTTTGCTCCCACCAATTTTCAGCTTTCTTGGAGGTGCTGATTCACGCTGTGACAGGAGCTTCCCTCCAACTGGCCATTTTTCATGTGAGCTTAGACAGTGAGGGTTGGTAAGCTATTCAACCATGGATGAACACAATCCTGATGTTTGCAAACTTGCCAGCAGGGGAGCCTGGCAGTTTAAGCTATAGGTTAATCAAGTAGTTATTTTAAAAAGCAGGGAGGTGGCGATCAAGAATGCATTATTTCGAGCCTTATTGCTTCTCATTGTGTTGTCAGCCGTGGCTCAGTGGGTAGCACTCTCACCTCTTGAGTCAGAAGGTCGTGGGTTCAAGTCCCACTCCAGAGACTTGTGCACGTAACCTAGGCTGACACTCCAGTGCAGTACTGAGGGAGTGCTGCACTGTCTGAAGTGCCGTCCTTCAGATGAGATGTTAAACCGAGGCCCCATCCGCCCTCTCAGGTGGATGTAAAAGATCCCATGGCCATTATTCGAAGAGGAGCAGAGGAGTTCTCCCTGGTGTCCTGGCCAATATTTATCCATCAGCCAACACCTAAAACAGTTTATCTGGTCATTTTCACGTTGATGTTTGTGGGACCTTGCTATGCACAAATTGGTTGCTGTATTTCGTACATTATAAAGTACTTCACTGGCCGTGAAGCGCCTTGGTACGTCCTGAGCTTGTGAAAGGTGCTATATAAATGCAAATCTATCTTCTTTTCTCTCAAAAGCAATGAATTACTTTGAATTGTAGTGATTTAAATGGATAATAAGCACAGCAAGATCCCACAATCACTAGTGAATCAGTTTTTAGTGATGTCAGTTGAATGAATGTTGGCCAGGACACCAGAAGGACGACATGCTCATTTTTGAATAATGCCATGGGCTCTTTAACATCCATCTGAACAGGCAGACACAGCCTCTGTTCATCTCAACAGAGATACATCATCTCCCAACAATGCAGCTCTCCCTCGGTACTGCACTGGTGTGTCAGCTGAATACGTGCTCAAGTCCTGGAGTGGGACCTGAACCCACAACCGTCTGACTTTAAGGTGCGCTGCTACCAACTGAACCAAGGTGACCCTTTCCATAAGGTAAAGTACAGACCTAGCTAATTTAATACTCTGAAACATTGTGGTTCCAATCCTGTTGGGCCTGTCAAATGCAGCCAGTTATTGTTGTGGCCAATTGATATCCTGTAGCTTTGGTCAAGAGTCTAGGAGAACTTTCACCGTTTTTCCCCCCCTCCCATTAGGGAAGTATTGACAGTAGCCTAGGAGTAGTGTGAGTGGGAGCTTAGAGTAGAGGAAGCAAGCCATACACGTGGAAAGGTCGCAGGCTTCTTCACCAGTCTCTGAGGTTAGCTGATGTCAGCCTTGAGTGGCAGGGAGGACATTCCCGTTGACCTCCGTGCTCCTGAGCTAGGGAGGGTTGGAAGAAAAAAGAATGTCAGTGTACCTGCTCCTTGTTGCTGTTCAGTGATTCCCGCTGTAGGTATGTATGTAGAG
Organism: Heptranchias perlo; assembly: GCF_035084215.1. NCBI lineage: Eukaryota > Metazoa > Chordata > Chondrichthyes > Hexanchiformes > Hexanchidae > Heptranchias > Heptranchias perlo. The sequence continues at coordinate 38,854,671 of NC_090352.1, forward strand.
GTTGGGTTAGGACACGGTTGGGTTGGTTATGATGCTTCCTATGGCCTCTTGGCGTTCACTGTGAAGAATGGGCACTTCCATGAGGTGCCAGAGGGTGGCTGGCACCTGGTGAGTTGCACCCCAGCCTAGATCAGCACTTTCAAGAGAGGAGGGAAGGACAGCTGATAGTGAGAACCTGCCTGTGGGTTAGTATCTGACTACAGGTACGTTCAGCCATTTTGGTTTGCTTGTGGGTCAGAGTTTGTGGTCCTACCAAGAGTTTTGGGGAAGGACATAGGGAGAGAAGAGTTAACCCAGCACCTGCAGTATGCTGAGCACATGGAGTGTAGAGGGATGGGGAATATAGAATTACAAAGAATTTACAGCACAGAAACAGGCCATTCGGCCCAACAGGTCAATGTTGGTGTTTATGCTCCACACGAGCCTTCTCCCACCCTACTTCATCTCACCCTATCAGGGACAGAGAGCTGTAGTCCAACATTAGGCAATAGAACCAGGAGGTAATTGAATGTTGTGCTAGACTCTGACCTGGGCGTCCAGCCAGTCTGTCTCCTTATGTTGATGTGCATTGATGGAATTCTTGACCAGCCTTAACTTAAAGGCGCTCGCATCTTGCAAAACCTCTCTCCTTGTTTCTAAACCATGGGATGCAGGAGGTGCAAAGTGACATTGCATCATTGGTCATATTTTTTTTTCCTCCTGACCTGATACCTCTGCAGCCAAGACTGAGGCCACATAAACTGCTGCGGTACCTCCCTCCTCAGAAAAGACCGGTTACTATAAGATACCAAAGATATGACTCCCTCCTCTGGCTCCCTCGCCTTACTGGTGGAGATTGCAGTCTCCATTTGACACACCTCAGATCAGGAACTGAGTGGAACTGGATTTGAGCCTAAATCTGTCCCCATTCTGTGAAACCAGGTGTTCGCACCCAACATTTAGCATCACCAATGGTGAAACAGGACACCAATCATCCTGCACCATGACCAGCTTACCTTAACATCACAGCCCATCTAAATATCATCCATCCAAAAAGATCCCACCATTTCCCCATCGCAGCATCCAATTGTTACTTTAAATGCTTTTGCCTCTATTGTCTAACTGGAAATCTTATTCCATGTATTGATCTGTGTAGAAGGAAAGCAGCCAATACACTAACTGTATAAATTCCATCTTCAATTCTGAAACAGTTACTAAACACCCCCTCCCATAACCTGCTTGTGCATGGCTCTCACAGCCTTGGCTATGAAGATAACAACTATTGTGTGATATGCCTAACCCCAATCACTGTGTTTAAGATCCATTTACACACCACCACTCGCTCGTTACTGCTGCCTGCAGACATGTGTGATACTTATTTGGAATTTGGTTAACAAGTTTTTTTTCATAGAATCATACAGCAGAGAAGGAGGCAATTCAGCCCATCGTACCTGTGCCGGCTCTTTGAAAGAGCTATCCAATTAATCCCACTCCCCTGCTCTTTCCCCAAAGCCCTGCAAATGTTTCCTTTTCAAGTATTTATCCAGTTACCTTTCGAAAGTTACTATTCTAACTGTTTCCACTGCCCTTTCAGGCAGCGCATTCCAGATCACAACAACTCACTGCGTTCATTTAAAAAAAATTCCCCCATCCCGGTTCTTTTGCCAATTATCGTATATCGTGTCCTCTGGTTACCAACCCTCCTGCCAGTGGAAACAGTATCTCCTTATTTACTCTTATCAAAATCGTTCATAATTTTGAACACCTCTTAAATTTCCCCTTCTCCTTCTCTGCTCTGAGGAGAACAATCCCAGCTTCTCCAGTCTCTCCACATAACTGCTGCCTCTCCTCCCTGGTACCATTCTAGTAAATCTCCTCTTCACCCTCTCCAAGGCCTTGACATCCTTCCTAAAGTGTGGTGCCCAGAATTGGACACAATACTTCAGCTGAGGCCTAAGCATAACTTCCTTGCATTTTGTACACTGCCTCAATTTATAAAGCCAAAGATCCCATATGCTTTTTTTTAAAAACCGTTTTATCAACTTGTCATGCCACCTTTGAAGATTTGAGTATGTGAACACCAGGTCTCTGTTACTGCAGCACCTTTTAAAATTGCACCATTTAGTTTATATTGCCTCTTCTCCCCCTTCCTAAAATGCATTACATTTTTAAAGAAAGGTTAACAGACCTACTGTTACTTGCACCCGTTGCTATTGACTGGCCACGTCAATGAATGTTTAACCAGTTTAAAAATAGAAGCTTTTCTTTGATTTTTTTTTCCTTCAGTCCTGCACACCGATCTCTTGCTCTCACTGAGCTGATTGCTGCCAAAGCAACCCAATCAGTATTAGCAGCACAGAAAAAGAAAGACAGACTTGCATTTATATGGCACCTTTTCATGACCTCAGGACTTCCCAAAGCACTTAACAGCCAATGAAATACTTTCGAAGTGTAATCGCTATTGTAATGTAGGGAACACGGCAGCCAATTTGCGCACAGCAAGATCCCACAAACAGCAATGTGATAATGAGCAGGTAATCCATTTTTTAGCGACGTTGGTTGAGGGATAAATATCAGCCCCATGACACCGGGGAGAGCTCCCCTGCTCTTCGAATTAGTGGCCGAGGGATCTTTTACGTCCACCTGAGAAGGCAGGCGGGGCCTCTGTTTAATGTCTCATTCGAAAGACTGCACCTCCGACAGTGCAGCACTCCCTCAGTACTGCACTGTAGTGTCGGCCTGGATTTTGTGCTCCAGTCTCCGGAGTTCCGGGACTTGAACCCACAACTCTCTGACTCGGAGGTGAGCCCCGGCTGACAGCTACGGGAGGGCTACGTCAAGCCCTCTCGCTGCCCCATCTTCCTCCCTACCCTGGGAGAGGCCGAGGAAACACTTCCTCCGTTCTGTTAGGAAGGAACATAGGAACAGAAATCAACCGTTCCGCCATTCATTCAGATCATGGCTGATCTGTACCTCAATTCCATTTACCTGCCTTAGCTCCATACCCCTTGATACCCTTACCCAGCAAAAATCTATCTGTCTTGAAAGCTACATTTGACCTCCAGCGTCCACAGCCTTTTGGGGGGAACAGAGTTCCAGATTTCCACTACCCTTTGTGTGAAAAAGTACTTCCTGATTTCACTCCTGAATGGCCTAGTTCTAATTTTAAGATTGTACCCCCTTGTTCTGGGCTCCCTCACCAGAGGAAATAGTTTCTCTGTATCGACCCTATCGAATCCTTTTAACATTTTAAACGTTTTGATTAGATCACCCTGAATCTTCTAAATTCAAGGGAATGCAAACCAAGTTTATGCAACCTGGCCTCGTAATTTAACCCTTTTAGCCCCGGTATCATTCTGGTGAATCTGCGCTGCTCCAAGGCCAGTATATCTATCTTGAGGTTCAGTGCCCAAAACTGAACACAGTACTCCAGATGGGGTCTGACTAAGGCTCTGTACAACTGAAGCATCACTTGTTGCCTCCCCTCAGTCCACCTCCCAACCCCATTGAAGTTTGGATAAGTGTTTATCCGGAAGGACATTGTGAGGTGTACATTGGTGAGAGAAAAGGTGCTTTTTTTTTTTTAAAAAACAAAAACTAGATGGTATGTTTAATTTAGGGGACTGGAGACTGGTTATTTCCAGTGTTCATAACTGGCTCGCTCTCAATCAGCATTTATCTTTTTACATAACCTGAGTACATGTTGCAGCCTCTGGGCTGTATAATATTAAACCTATTCCCTTCTGAGCATGCTTGTGTGGTATTTATGATTAGAGCTCTGATTATCTTTCCCTCGCCGTGAGTCACAAGCCTGTAATTACAGTGTCAACAGTCCACTGTATAATCTGTTAAAACCTTTTACAGTGCAGTAAAATTGTAGGTGTGTACAGCACAGGCTTCACTGACCCACTTTTGAGTCCAGCCAGTGTCGGCTTGCCTCAGTCAGTATCGCTCTCAACTTGCCCAAAACTAGATGGTATGTTTAATCCAGGGGACTGGAGACTGGTTGATTCTGAGCATCTGTAGTTCCCCTTCAACTTGCCAACTGTTTAGTCATTCCTCAGTGGACGATTTCAACCTGCTCTTCTACCTGTCCAGTAATATTTCAGGCTATTGGCATTATTGAAATGTTTTTCATGAATATTTCAGCCAGTCGAGTACAAGTGTACAAGACAGGCATTAGACATGAGTCTACTTTAATTGTACAGACTGTTTAATTAGTGATGGTGTCACGTTGGGGAGAGTGGAACTGAATCGTACAGCATAGAAGGAGGCCATTCGGCCCATCGTGCCTGTTCCGGCTCTTTGACACAGCGATCCAATTACTCCTACTCCCCTGCTCTTTCTCCACAGCCCTGCCAATTTTTCCCTGGATAGGATAGTTGGTTGATATGAAGATGTCACATGGGGCTGAGTGGCAAGGTGCTGTGGAACTGGCTCAGGATAGTTGGTTAGTGTGAAGGTGCTCCATTAGTGGCAGGAGTGATCCAGTGGTCACTCCCAGGATGTGTCAGCAATCTTGTATAATAACAGCGAGCGAGCTAGCATCTATACAGCACCTTTTCACATCCTCGGGATGTCCCAATTAGTTTGACATTCATTGAATTACTTTTAAAGTACAGTTATCATTGTGCAAAAATGGTCAGTAGATAACAAACAGCAGATAAGATGAATGACCAGTTCATTTTGATTTTTTGGTATTATTTGAGGGAAGGATATTGACTAGGACACAGCCGGAGATACTTGAACTATTTGAACTAACCTTTGGTTAGGACCGTATGTTTTCCAAGACCTGGTACTGATTACACTGTAATCAGAAAGGACTTGTGAAATTAACAGAAACTCTCTACTAAAATCGTTGAGTTCATTAAAATGGGTTTAAAGCCTGAGCTGACTCTCACTCTGGTGTGTTTGTGTGTGTCACTAATTAGGCTTCTCGTCTGATCTTGAACGGGAAAATTGAAGTTGCATTCCTGTGTACATTTTCTGGGCTCGGGACTAGAACAGTTTGTTCCTGATATACCGATGGATACGTCTATGCCTAACCTGTGAAACTGGGTGCTTGTAACCAGCAAATTTCACCCAAAAACTGATGGAGTGAGGGGGAGATGTAAATCTGTCTCTCTGTATAAGGTACTTCCTGTCTGGCCACCAAACACAATGCACTGAGGCGAGTGCTACATTCAGAAACGCAGCCTGTGTTTGCCGCTGCCCACGTTTGTTTGTACTGTAACGCTGGACTGGCTGTCAGCGGCACGTTAATGTGTTATAGAATCATACAGCACAGACGGAAACCATTCGGCCCGTCGCACCTGTGCCGGCTCTTTGAAAAAGCTGTCCTATTTAGTCCCACCCCAGCTTTTTCCCCATAACCCTGCAAATTAGTTCTCTTCAAATTCAATTGTGTTGAAAGGAAAAGAGACCAATTATATCACTCCTTTGATGCCCTTCTAAAGAGCTCACACAGTATTAGTGAGTTGGTGCTTACTGAATAGCTCCTCCATAGTGCCAGATTCAATGCCCTTATTTCCAGTTGTGGTAAAATAGTTCTCTGTTCCAAGCCATTTGTGTATATAAACAATCCAATCAGTCTGGGTTTACGCGAGCAGGGAGAACAGTCTCCATCCTATCTGTTAATTGGATCAAACTCCCTCTGCCTCTTGTACCAGTGCCAACGAAATGGCGAGTTGAGCCTGCGGCTGAGGGCAGCCATGGGATGTGTGGGAGATTAGTGGTGGTCTGGTTTAAGATTGTGGTTGTGAATATCCCATTGATTGTATGGAGTGGCAGAATAAGTTGAGCAAGCAGAGGTTTTGTTTTTTTTCTGTACTGATCAAGGTGATCGAACACTCCCAGGTTGCTCACAGCACAGGAGTGAGGGGCAGAATTTCACTCTGTTCTGGAGGAGCCTCTTGTTCTGATGTAAGTTAGCATCTTTGAACAGCCTTCAGTGCCAGCTGTGACTCAGTGGGTCGCACTCTCCCCTCTGAGTCAGGAGGTCATGGGTTCAAGTCCCACTCCAGAGACTTGAGCCCCTAATCTAAACTAACCCTCCCAGTGCAGTACTGAGGGAGTGCTGCACTGTCAGGTGCCATCTTTTGGATAAGACATTAAACCGAGGCCCCGTCTGCCCCCTCAGGTGGGTGTAAAAGATCCCATGGCCACTGTTTTGAAGAAGAGCAGGGGAGATTTCCCCGGTGTCCTGGCCAATATTTATCCCTCAACCAACATCACGAGAAACAGATTATCTGGTTAAGTCTGCTATTTGTTGGATCTTGCTGTGTATAAATTGGCTGCTGTCTTTGCCCATTCAACAACAGTGACTGCACTTGAAAAGTATTTAATTGGCTGTGAAGTGCTTTGGAATGAGACCATGAAAGGTGCTGTATACATGCAATTTATTTTTTTCTGGGAGAGAGTGTGCCTTTAAAAGTGGGATTAAGGAAGCTCTCGATGGTTAACAGACTGCCTGACTCTCAGTTAAACACGCTGCCTGGTGTTGTACTGAACCATAGAGACCAAGAAGGTCCCTGGTCTCAGCTAGGGAGCACAGCTTCGACAACGTTCTTCCGCGGTCTGGGGCTGAGGGAGGGGGGTAATCGGCCTGGATGTTCTTCGCTAATGGGTGAGAACGGGATCAGTCTTGACCGTGATGCCTTCAGTGATTGAATAGCCTGTTGATCCTCACTGTCTAGATTGGCACACAAAAGAACGGTAACTCTACTGCGGTACGACAGGGCAGTTTGTGCCTGTGGAACTGTGTCCCAGTCAGGGACGGCACCTTCAGGGAGGAGGGGGAAATTAGAATGTCAGGCCAACAATTTGCTGTTCATTTTTACTAAGTGTGATGGTATTTACTCTGAGGAAAGCATTAATCCTCATTGCAGCATTCTGTAATGTTGGTCCCATTGTATCCGTGATCCTTCTGAATGCAGACTGACTGTAATTAAACAGGCCAGCTCAGGGAACTAGAGGAGAGGAACAATTGTCCTCTTTGATCGCTGGAGGGATCTCTGATTTATAAATGCTGCATTCAGTCTGTGTTCTCTCTAATCACGCCAAATCCCAGCTTGAGATCAGCTGCCTGTTGTTTAAAACGGAGAAGCTGCTTCCAGCAATCTGCTGCCGAAAGCTGACTGACCTTCTCGATGGTTCCAGCCTCTTCAAGGTAAGGGATGCCAATCTTGTGGGATGGTACATGTCTCCGTGTTTTGCACCCAGTGTCGGCATTAATTCTTCCCCCCCCCCCCCCCCAGGTATGTCTCAGATTAGATAGAGTAAAACCCCCTGTGCACTGTACCATCAAACACCCCCGGGGAAGTACAGCACGGGCTAGAAGGAGTTGGGAGAACTTTCACTTATCTTCTTGTGTCTCAACCCTAAACTCGAAGAGCATCCCTACAGCTCCAGGGTGACATTTTCGCGACCAGCCATCCTGAGACCTTTCTGAGCAAGATCACCGGATTTGGTATCTAATTCAGGGGCAGTATTGTGGGCTGATTCCCACTGGGGAATACAATGCCAGCTCGCTGCAGGTCAGATCCTGACAACCAGCAGATTAACTATACACTTACTTGTAAAGTGCGAGTGAAATTTGGTCTGTTGTGCAGTGAAACATCAATTATACAATCAATTCCAACCTCTGACAATGGCTCTATTTAAAGAATGAGCTCCAATAAGTCGGAGGGGTTTAGGGATCGGGTTAATGTTATTATAAGCTAAAGCCAGACTTGCAACTGGGACTGTGACTACACTAATTAGAAAAACGGATTTCAAGATGACGATCTAACTAGCTTTAGCAAGAATTCTTGATGGGCGATATCATGTACACCAATGTACAACACAGTTCTAATTCCAGCCAACCTGTAATTCCCCCCAAAAATCTTTCACTCATGTACAGTCACTGCAGAATGAGAAATGTGAAATTTTATTAAAATCACGTTGAAACTGCAATGCAATATAGACAAAGCTTTATTTTGTATCTAACCTGTGCTGTACCTGCCCTGGGAGTGTTTGATGGGACAGTGTAGAGGGAGCTTTACTCTGTATCTAACCCGTGCTGTACCTGCCCTGGGAGTGTTTGGTGGGACAGTGTAGAGGGAGCTTCACTTGTATTTAACCCATGCTGTACCTGCCCTGGGAGTACTGGATACTGTGTCTGAAATAGGAAAGTGTTCCATTCCCCAGTACTAGTTAGCATCCCTCATCTTGATGTGTACAGAATTTCAATGAGTAGAAAATATATATTTAAGGAGAGAATTCTAGTTCACCATGAGAAAACATTTTATCCAATCACAAATGTATGCTTGAGTGTCCTTCCCAGGAATCCCACGTGGCTTTCTCTGTATGGAGCATGATGGCACAGTCTGACACTTGGAGAAAATATCAAAATATATGTTAGACAGGCCTATAGACCTGAAGGGGCCTTGACACAAAACATTCCAAAACATATCAGATGGTGAATTCCTGTGCACAGTGATCACTTACATGTAGGTGAATACATTAGCTATTTTATGCACAGCAAGATTCCACAAACAGCAAATGTGTGCAATGACAAGTTAATCTGTTCTTTTGGTGGTGTTGGTTGAGGGAGGAATGTTAAGACACTGGGAGAGCTTCCCACTCTTTAAATAATGCCATGGGATCTTTAATTCCCGCCTGAACAGGCAGATAGGCAGTTTAATGTCCAGTTTGAAGGATGGCACCCCTGACAGTGCTGTGCTGGAGTCAGTCTGGTTCATCATCTAACAGTTTAGGCAAATACATGTGTTAGTGATGAATTGAACTCTTCAAAAGAACTATTTCGGGTTTTTAAAATTTGGGACGTCCTGAGGTCATGAAAGACGCTATATAAATGCAAGATCTTTCTTTCTTTAACCCAATGCAAAATATCGGAGTCTTATTGCGTAGTCTATTGATTTATGAATATTTCTGTACGGGGCACTGGTGTGCGTAATGGGGAGCCCAGGAATCTTAAGCCAACGAAGAGACTGCGTAAAGCACTTGAACTTTATTTTTTACCCCCCTTTCTATTTTGACCCTACAGTACCAGGTGGGACAACTGTTCTCTGTGGCAGAGGCAAGTAAGAACGAGACTGGTGGCGGAGAAGGAGTTGAAGTGTTAAAAAATGAACCGTACGAGAAAGATGGAGAGAAAGGACAGTACACGCACAAGATTTACCACCTACAGCGGTAAGAGGAGAATCTGATGAGCGCCAACCTGGAACTGCAACAACTGAGGCACGGGCCTGTGCAGCCTTACAGTTTGATATCTATCTGAGCGATGTTTGCAGTTAGCTGCAAGAGCATTAAATGGAACCGTCTGATCAGTGATAAACTCAGATGGAGGGGCAAGGCCCATAATACAGCGCCGCACTGAGGTGGGGCAGAGTAGGGGGCGAGGATGCAAAGTGACACCAAGCTCTGGGTTTTAAAAGCCTGTAAGATTGTAGGAGGAAGGGGAGGTGAGGAGTTCTCTAGGCCCTGGGATAGGATGATCTGCGACTAACCTGTGTAAAAGGTCCAGTTATGTGGTCGGCAGCGGAGTCGTGTGAAATCCAAAATGGGCCGGAAGAACATTGTAACAGGAGGAGGCCATTCGGCCCCTTGAGCCTGTTCTACCATTCAGTTAGGTCATGGTTGATCTATACCTTAACTCCATTTACCCGTCTTTGTTCCTTATCCCTTGATACCCTTACCCAACAAAAATCTTACCAGCCTTGAAAATTTCAATTGACCCCCAACGCCCATAGCCCTTTGTGGTTTGAGAGTTCCAGATTTCCATTGCCCTTTGTTTTTTTTTTAAAAAGTGCTTCCTGATGTCACTCCTGAACGGCCTGGCTCTAATTTTAAGGTTCTGCCCCCTTGTTCTGGATTCCCCCCACCAGAGGAAATAGTTTCTCTCTATCTACACTCATCAAATCCATTTATTATTTTAAACACCTCAGTTAGATCACCCCTCCCCCCTTCTAAACTCGAGGGAATACAAGCCAAGTTTATACAACCAGTCCTCATAATTTAACCCTTTAACCCTGGTATCATTCGGATGAATCTGCGCTGTACCCGAAGCTGGTGGAGGAAGATTGGTGCTCATTGGAATGTAGGAATTGGGGTTTTTATTGGGGCGGGGGTGGGATTGGGTGGGAATACAAAGAAACAAAAGCTTGCATGTGCAAACTGGGTAATATCTCTGTCTGATCCTGGCCCTCCAGGGGAGGGGGTGGAAGCAGTTTCACCATCTAAACAGTCCTGATGTCCACAGTGAAATGAGTTACTAAGTCTGATGGTGCGAGAGCTGAGTTAATGCACAGAACTGGTGTTTCAAATTATGATTTAAGCACCCTGGTTTAATGATGGTTTCTATTAATTATTTTGTGACCTACCAATGCCCTCACTGCATTGATAGATGATTCTGTATCTGCCTACCTCCGTGTGCCGAGTTACTGATCTCTGCCCTGTAGACGCTAGGTGTTTTCTGATTTTTTTTCCTCCAGACAGGGAATAGTTCACGGTGTGCATTTAATTCTGATATCAGTGACTTTGTTTAAGGGTTGGAGCAGGTCATTCCCCCTCTAACCTGGGACTGGTGCAAGACCCAGGTACAAGAGGCAGTTTCACCTTCAACACACACACAGTCCCCTTTAAACTCAACGATCTCTAAACTGGTCTCCATTTCCATTGATCAGTACTTTTTAAAATCACTATTGTAAGACTCACTTTACACACTCGATCAAAAGGTACCTTTGGTCAGCCGCAGTTAAATGATACACAGCTGAGCGGTCAGTGAGCAAGATCCGAGACCTTTGCCTTCAAATGAAAAGCGCTATCCTCTGTATTGTACGCTCTGTGTGGCCCTTTAAACACTGGTTAGCTTCATGTCACTTTTTGAGTATGAAACAGTTATCAATTCATCCAGATGACTTGTTGTTCAGCCCAGGGGCAATTTGTGGCCCGCTGAGCCTTCAGTGGCCCCAGGGAGCCTTGCTGCTGTGAATGACTCTGGGGTCCATTCACATCCCATCCAGCTGAAATTCAGCAATGCTTTCATAGAACTATCAGTCCCATAAACCATTAAATCCCATAGTTGGTGAGGGGGCTGTAATTGTGGTCCATTTCTGTTAGCATGTGCCTGGCCTACACTTAAATACCAATGGCGGCACGTTTGAAATCGGGAGTTCCAGCTTAATCTATGGGCGCTTGCTACGTGGGGAAGCGCGGACAGGGAGCTGAGTGACCCTCGAGGAACGTGTTTCTTGGGCCCTCAACAAGTTAGTGTATAGCACCAGAGTAGTCCTTTGGTGTACAAAATAAAATCCTTCCACCTGTGTAGCACCTTATCACATCACTGCATCTCACGCAATGAATTACCCAGTGCTAGTTATATAAGCAAACGGAGTCATGAATGAACTCCCAACCAATGCTAGTTTTGTTTTAAAGTGGTGGTGGATGAGGGAGAATACCAGAAGAACTCCCTGCTCTTCAAATAGTGCCCTGGGATCTTTGACATCTATTTGAACAGGCAGATGGGGCCTCAGCTCAATGGCTCAACAAAAGTCAGCACTCCTCAGTACTGTGCTGGAACGTGAGCCTAGTTTAAATCAGAGTGTGGCACTCCAACCCGCAACCTTCTGACCTGGAGGCGAAATTGCTACCAACTGAGCCAAGCTGTCCCAATACAGAATTCAGAGCCTCCCTATTTACATAGAATTACGTAGAAATTATAGTACAGACAGGCCATTTGGCCCATCTGTGTCAGTGTTTATATTCCACCCGAGCCTCCTCCCAATCTACTTCATCTCACCCTATCAGCATCTTCTATTCCTTTTCTCTATTGTATACTTATCTAACTTCCCCTTAAATGCATCTATTCCCCCTAAAGCTGTGACTCTCCCTGTTATCGCATAAGTAGCCTTTAGAATCATTGTGCTTCAACGTCCTGTTACAGAGAGGTGTGTAAATTCATAACCGAGTGCCCTAATTTAGAGTACGTTGGTGCTCCTGTTCACTGTCCCACAGAGCGGTGGACTGAACCTGCTATTTTTTCCACCCACCTGATCTCGGCCATTCTATCTTGGAGAAGTGCTGAACAGAACCAGTGTACTTTCCTGCAGGGAGGGGTGGGTAAATTGGAGGGATGTTAATTTCCCATCACAGACCAAACAATTGTACTGCCCATCGGGTCCTAACGGGCAGCATTGGCAGAGGGCAATGAAGTGGGTAGATGGAAGAAATAGGGCGGGAAGAAAGAACTTTCATTTATATAGCGCCTTACTGCATCTCAGGACATCGCAGAGCACTTCATATATTTAAAAAACATAACTGATAATTTTTGAAGTTTAGTTAGTTAGTTGTTCTGAGGTAACAGCTGGAGTAAAATAAACCATGTTGAGAGTGCTGATTGTGCTGAGTGCCAAGGAGCCAGCTGGGATACTGCTCGTGAAGTTTGTATCGAGCTTAGTTGGTAGGTCAAAGGTAAAAAGGTCAGAAGGAGAATTGGGCGCGACACAGGGAGGTTAAGTTCTGACCTTTGCTACAATGCTGATGTGGTTTCTGCTCTTTGGTTCTGACCAGTCATGTATGACTGGATTCTGCCTTCTCTGTTGGGTGGTAATCGTAAGGGAGGCCACTCAATTCATCTTGGCTCATCCCATCAGAAAGCCCTTGCAGTATCCCTCAACATGGCATCCAACTGTTTCTGAAATGATTCCATGGTCTTTCCCTCCTGTGCTTTAACTGGAAGCCCTTTCTACGTGTTCATCACTCTGTGTGTGAAGAGGTTGCTGACATCAGTCCTAAACTTGCCTTTTAGCTGAGACGTGAGAGACTGTAACCCTGTTGTTCTTTCAGCAAGGTGCCGAAGTTTGTGCAGATGTTGGCTCCCGAGGGAGCTCTGAACGTCCATGAGAAGGCGTGGAACGCGTACCCGTACTGCAAGACCGGTGAGTGGAACACCTCCCGAGCCTTTGCACTGGGGGGAGTGGAGGGGGAGTTCTGCAGTAGTAAGTATACCTGTGCATTTTAATCACCTGAAAGACCAAAGCATTGGGCGGTTTCCAAAAAGTGTTACAAATGGAAGCCAAATTTAGCCAACCTGGTATAAACCAATCCCATTGTTGGTGTTTCATTTATTTTGAGTCTGCTGAATGTAGAGTCAATGCTGGTGGGATTCCCATAGAAAGGTGTGGCTGCTTAAAACACTGTTCCTGTCCTGTCATCTCCTCCCAGTCAACTTAAAAATCCATTCAACATTCTTCCCTCCAGTCACTCCCACTAAGTAGAGATACGAAGCACAAAACAGCTAATAAACTAACCAATATAAAAATAAATCTAGAAAGTCCTTAATGGGTTAATTACCCTCTTCTACATCCCCCTGCCTCACCATTGGCGGCCGTGCCTTCAGACACTTAGACCCCACTTGCTGGAATTCCCTCCCTAAACCACTCTGTCGCTCCACCTCCCACTCCTCCTTTAAGACCTTCCTTAAAATCCCACCTTTGACAAGATTTTCGTCGCCCCCTCCTAATCTCTCTCTTCCTTTGACTCTGTCAATTTACCCTCGCCTCTTGTGCAGCACCTTGAGACGTTCCTCTACATTAACGGTGCTGTATAAGTGCCTGTTGACGATATGAACGAGAGGATTGCCTACTGGGTAAATTTTTCCCTCTTGAAATCAGCTAAGATTTGGCATCAACGCCTACAACAACTTGCATTTATACAGTGCCTTTAATGTAGTAAAATGTCCCAAGGTGCTTCATAGGAGCATAATCAGACAAAATTTGATACCGATACACAGATATTAGGACAGGTGATCAAAAGCTTGGTCAAAGAGGTAGGTTTTAAGGAGCGTCTTAAATGAGGAGAGAGAGGCGGAGAGGTTTAGGGAGGGAATTCCAGAGCTTAGGGACTAGGTAGTTAAAGGCACGGCCGCCAATGGTGGAGCGATTTAAAATCGGGGATGTGCAAGAACCCGTCTGGTTCACTAATGTCCTTTAGGGAAGGGAACCTGCCGTCCTTACCCACTCTGGGCCCCCACCAACGTGGTTGACCCTTAACTGCCCTCTGATGTGGCCTAGTGAGTCACTCAGTTGTATCAAACTGCTGCCAGCACTTCAAGGTGGCCCACCACCAACGGGCAAATAGGGATGGGCAATAAATGCCAGCCTTGCCAGCAACGCCCATCCCGAGAGAGAATCTATAAAGAAAAATAAGTTGGCGTCCGTGATGAATGCTGCCGACTGTCAGCACTTGCAGCTGATAGTGTTATTTTCTGCTTTCCTCAAAACAAGACTTTTTTTTATTTCCCAAGGTGCTGGCTCTGGCTCTGATTGTTGCACTTCCTGCTGTTTCACACCAGTCACCGCCTCCGTGTACCACCTGGTCATTTGAGGTGTAAGCACAGCCATTTTAATCATCGACCGCTGCAGCTGCAATCCGTTATTCCCTCCGCGCACCACCTAGCCAGTGAGATACCAGCACACCGGGGCTTAAATGACCCCGCTCCTGTGTAATTTTCCTGTTTTTTTCCCTCTCCCTGTACCTGCGCAGTTGGGTGAGATCTACATTATGACCATAACTGCACATTGTCATGCATCATGTGTGAAGTGCTTCAGGACATTTTGAGAGATCTGATGAGGTGCTGCGTCTGAATACGTGTTCTCGGCACTTTTTTTTAAACCTGCGATTAATCATTTACCGAATTCTGGGGAATAGCCCACTGCCGGCTGTGGGATCCCATTCCCGGCCCCTTCACCTTCCCGGAGAACACAGGCCCTTTTAAGAACACAAGCAAACAAAAACAAATGACTCACTCCCCACAAGTTACAAACAACCTGAGCTGCTGCTGCTCATTTTAAATGAGAGGTATTTGTTTAGGTGACAAGCCATGTGATGGGGATTAATCTGCCCTTGCCGCCTGTTCTCCGAAGTATAATACACCACAGGTAAAGCAGCTGAAACAAAGATCCCAGCCCTGCAGGTCTGACTCTCCTCTTTAATTTATCAGCCTTGGTCCAGTGCTGGTGGAATGTGACATTGCTATGACAGTGAAGTGATACTGGATCCCTGCAGTATGGTTTAAACCCTCATACTGTTACTTCAGAACCACGTAAATATTTAATTAACAGCCGCAGGCAGATGGGAACAAGCTAGATTATGACTTGTGGGAAGGAGACTTTTTTAAAAAAATATATATATATATATATATATATACTGGGGACCTTCTCACACCTCGCGATCCCAGTTTCACATACACTGAATTACTTTAAAGTGCAGTGACTATAATGTCTGCAAGTGCAGCCGCCATTTTATGAACTGCAAGATCCTACAAGCAGCGATGAGGTGCTTAACCTGCTGTCATTCAAATGCTACTGTGGGATCATTAACATCCGCCTGAGAGGGCAGACGGAGCCTCGGTTTAACGTCTCGCCCACAAGAAGGGCACCTCTTGACGATGCTGCGCTCCCTCAGGACTGTAGGTGTGGTGGCCTAGATTATGAGGTCACGTCCCACACAGTGAGGCATGAGGTGCAGTAAGGAATAGAAGAGTGCCCCGCCTAATGATGGTGTGCAGTGCCATCGAGTGATGGGGTGTGGATCCGCGCTCGTGTTCCCCCGCTGCTCCATCCTTATCTCACCGAGGAAATGCCGAGCAGAGACACAAATATATTCTCGCGGGACATCGTTCTCCAGCCAGGTGCTTCAGCACAATTTACAGGATGGGCTCAGATGGGAGAAGACCCTCCAACTCTTTTTTTTGATCCCAGAATACCAGCCCTAACTCATTCAAATTACAGCTCCCTGCCGTTGCTTAAATGAGTCTCGCGCCCTCCCATCCCCAGCCAACCCGTTCCAGCTGTTCATCGCCACCTGTGTATCGAGGGGGGTGGGGGGTGGGGGGTGGGAATTAATGCATCTTTGTTTTCTCTGCACAGCATTCCTGGCTTGGAGGGGGGGGTGGGAGGGGGCAGGCCAGTGAGGGACGCCCAGGGTGTGCTCCTCCTCCCCGTGAGGAAGCTGTTCTTCTGCCTTCCATCTGCAGTCACGGGGCATCTTGGCCCCTGTTGGAACATCAACCCCCCCCCCATCCAGTGCACAGCCCCACGAAACAGACAGGAATAAGCACTCGGTGCTTCCAAGGTACCGAGTTGGCTTGTCCTATTTTCATTGGGCCCTTTCCCTTGGTGTATGGAAGCTGGGTTAACCCTGCCCCCAACTAGCGTTCCCTCACCACCTCTTTTTTTGTTTGGTAGAGGGCAAGAAAGGGAGAGGGAGCATGCCCGAGTCCAAATCCCAGCTCGACCAATATTCCATCACCGAATGGGATGGGAACAGAGTTCCAGAGGGACATGGGGCATCATCTCTGCCAAGAGCCTCGGACGAGAGGGAAGTGGGCTGCAAACTGACCAAAGGCCGTATTATAAGCCCAACCTCTTTGTTTAAAAATACAGATACATTGGCCAGTGATTATGTTAATTCTCTAGCAACCTGGAGGTCGTGAGTTCAAATCCCCACCATGGGAATTTGTGAAATTGAATTGAGTAACTCTGATAATCTGTGCGCTGGCACCAGATAAAATGACAGTGAAAACTGCCAGATTGTCGTTAAAAACCCAATTGGTTCCCCAATGTCCTTCGGAAATGGGAACCTGCCGCTCGCTACATGTGACTCTAGTCCTGGCTGAGATGTTAAACCAAGGTCCCATCTGCCCCCTCTGGTGAATGTAAAAGATCCCACAGCCACTATTAGAAGAGGAGCAGGGGAGTTCTCCCCGGTGTCCTGGGCCAATATTTATCCCTCAACCTTAAAAGGAAACAGATTATCTGGTCATTATCTCATTGCTGTTTGTGGGATCTTGCTGTGTGCAAATTGGCTGCCACATTGCCTACATTACAACAGTGACTACACTTCAAAAGTACTTCATTGGCTGTAAAGTGCTTTGGGCCGTCCTGAGATTGTGAAAGGCGCTATATAAATGTAAGTCTTTCTTTACACCACATGGTTGACTCTGCCCCCGGGGCAATGAGGGACGGGTGTCCTGAGGACAAATTAACAATAATATAGCAAAGAAAATGTTCGTTCCAACTGGTCAAGTTTAGTTAGTAAAAATGCAGTCCAGGATATCTGGATGTTGTGGTTACTTTGTGGGGTGAGTGCAGCTCTTTCCACTGGTTAACGGGTCGTGCAGTTTGCCTGGTTCAGGAGCCAGTCTCTGAGCTGTTCCTGCCAGTGTTGCAATGTCCTTACTCCCCTTTCTCTCTCTTCTCTCCTATGTCGCTCTGTGCTGCTGACCCCAGTCATTACGGTGAGTATGGAAAAATCTGCCGGTTACAGTAACTAGGCCTGCAGTCTCCGGGAAATCGGGGGGGGGAAAGAGTGGGTTTTATTGATGGGACCTCACACCTTTGGCGTACATTTCATCAACTATTATAGTAGGTACAGCACCAGGAGGAGGCCATTCGGCCCATCGTGCCTGCGCTGACTCTTTGAACGAGCTATCCTGAGTCCCATTCCCCCTGTTCTTTCCCCGTAGCCTGTAAATGTTTCCCCTTCAGGTATTTATCCGATTCCCTTTTGAAAGTTGTTATTGAGTAGAAATGGCATTGCTGGGAATGGGTGGGGGGGTGAAGAGGGGATGAGAAGCAGATTACAGTGGGGCAAAAGGGGTGAATAGGCCTGTACACCCCTCCCCCTCCCTGCAGAAGTAGCTCATTCTGGTTGTTATACATGAACTGGATCGCTTTCTGTCGAGAGGATTGAGCATTAGATACTAATGAACGTATTTGATTCAGGGGGCGTGTGAAGCAAGGATTGAGACCTCGTGTGTGGGGAGCTCCATCATTGAGATGGGCTCAGAAAAGAGTGGACTTGATGGGCTGAACAGCCTTTCCTTGTTCCTAGATCTTAACTCCTTACGATTTAAGGAACGGTTGTGAATCCTATTGTGAACCTTGCTAAGGTCCCAGGTTCCAGCACTGCTCTGTGCAGAGATGGCTGGAGCCAGCCCCCACTCCTACAGTTGAATACCCTGACCACATTCGCTGTCTAGTCTCCCACATAAATGGGTGAGGTCTCAATAGGCTGCTTGTAACTCTGAAACTGTATCCTAGTAAAGAGGAGGGGGGGGGGGGGGGGGAGGGGAGAAGAGGATGAAATTGTGTTCCAGTAAAGCGGGGGTCAGGGCTTGGAACTGTACCCGAGTGAAGGAGAGGGCTTCAGTTTACTGATGCACTTTGGGGTCCAGCATTCTTATTTTGATATTCAGAAACGTGTGTGTGTGATAGTAATTTAGTGACATCATTCCGACTCTTGACCCTAAACCTTTTAACTCCTCGTGTTCCAGAACGAGTACATGAAGGATGACTTCCTGATCAAAATCGAAACCTGGCACAAGCCTGACATGGGCGCCCAGGACAATGTGAGTAACGCAGGCGTACCTCTGGGAGGGGACACGCGGGAGGGGGCCGAGGCTTGTTCTGTCAGCAAGTCGCTCTAACCTGGTTAGTTTTTCCTTCCATCCATCGGCTGCAGATAGCAGAGTGCCCAAGTGTTGTCGCCAGACTCGTAGCGGAGTCTATTATCTGCTGCTGAGGTAAGAACCTCCTGGAAGGTAATAGAACCTGGTAAATAATCTAGTGCCCCGAATTACTGTAGACTGCTGAGTGTTCTACCTGTCTCTCTTCCTCCCTCCCACCCCTGCCCACCTGGGTCCTCCCCAGTATTCTGCTCCGATACCCTTGCTGGTGAGATGAGTTGACGCTGCATTAGCTTAGCAATCGATTGGCCAGTCTTCAGGCCCTCATCTCCCCTACAATTGGCTGGTTGTCACCTGACACTTAACGTGGCTCGAGTATTTCCTGCCAAGTCTGGACGTAGTCCAGGCCCTGCTGCACGTGGGCATGGGCTGCTTCGTAAGTGGAGGAGGTGTGAACAGAGCGGAACAATGTGGAATCACCAGCCCGTCTCCTGTCCTCGTGACGGATGGAAGGTCACTGATTGAGCAGCTGAAGGTGGTTGGGCCGAGGGCATTGTCCTGGGAGGCTCTTGCAGTGATGTTGAACAAGGGGGAGGGTCAGCATTTGCCTGCAGGTGAGCGGGAACAATCTGAAAACCCTGACCACCTACACACTGTCTTTTTTTTTCCCCCGGCCCACCAACCACTGGCAGCTTCGACAAATGCCCCATGATCGTGTCAGCACTGCGTGTGTGTGTGTTTTGGGCCTGCAGCACTTTGAGTGAAAGGAGTCTTTCAGGGACAGGTTTGACTTTCCCTTTTCTCCTCTTTCTCCCCCCAAACCACCCCCGGCAGGTACACGGCCTGGACCCCAACACGTGGAAAAATGTTGAAGTAGTTCACATAGACATTGCCGACCGGAACCAGGTCCACTCACGGGTGAGTTGCTTATAACTGAGGGGTGGACCAAGGTCCCCAGTGTAAACAAGCAAAGGGGGCACAGGAAAAGCTTGTTTCAAATCAGTCATCTTATCCACCAATAAAGGAGAAAACTAATCATTGGTTAAAATTATTGTATTTTGTTAATTTGAGATGGACTCGCAACTAAAATTACTTCTAGGATTAGGTCAATACCGATTCAGATAAATAGTCTTGCATTTTTAAAAAAAAAATGGGAACTTGCTGGACTCACTCTCCATTATAACTCTGGACCCTGCGTTCAAATCCAGCCCAGGTGAGCAAGGATGGAAG
Organism: Heptranchias perlo; assembly: GCF_035084215.1. Lineage (NCBI taxonomy): Eukaryota > Metazoa > Chordata > Chondrichthyes > Hexanchiformes > Hexanchidae > Heptranchias > Heptranchias perlo. The sequence goes on from NC_090352.1 coordinate 38,874,349, forward strand.
TCTTGGCTAAGCTGATGAGTGAGTTTGTTCTTTCCTCTAACTACGGGGATGCCAGGTGAAATGGATTTGGGGCAGTTCCTATTCCCCAGCGGACGTGGGCCCAGGCAGCAAGAACGTCCCATCACCCACAAATTGGCCCTCGGTTTTTAACGTCTCACCCGGACTTCAGCATCTCCGACTCCCTCGGTGCTGTGCTGAAGCGGGCGAATTGCAGCAAAGCAGAGATTTTTACTTCGCAACCGAACCAGGGCACGCTCAAAACTGACGCTGGGCCGCTGAAATCAGAAATGGTTTCTGGTTACCGAGCAAATTACATCACTCGGGGCAAAAGTTCATCTTTAAAAAATTAAATAAATAAATAAATAAAAATTAAAAAATAGTTACAGATCGATGAAGATTCAGTGTCCGTTCTGGGCTAGCTCCAGTCTGTATTTATTCTAACCTCGCTGATTTTCTGAAATGTAATTTTTTCAGCTAAGACTTTAATAGGATTCAGGGCAGTAGGGTGGGGATAGGAGGGACTAGAGTAACATTTGGAGTACGTATCAACTGGCATGTTGGTGCTGTAATGGATTGTGCTGCAGAGGTGCCAGATGCTGTGTTTGGGCTGTATTTCCCAGTGCTCCATGTCCCAGTGGAAGGTGTAATGTTGGGGGAGATGCTGAATTTTGGTACTGGGCCCAGTCCCTCGGGGAGACACATGGAAAATGAAAGATCTGCATTTCTATCGTGCCTTTCACGACCTCGGGACGTCCCAAAACTCTTTACAGCCAACGAAGTGCAGTCACTGTTCTAATGTATGAAACGCGCCAGCCAATTTGCGCACAGCAAGATCCCACAAACAGTGTGATAAATAACCAGATAATCTGTGTTTAGTGATGGTTGAGGGATTAATATTGGTCAGGACACCGGGGAGAACTCCCCTGCTCTTCTTCCAATAGTGGCCATGGGATCTTTTACATCCACCTGAGAAACTGAGGCCCTGGCCGCCCTAACGTCTCCCCTGAAAGACTGCGCCTCCGACAGTGCAGCACCCCCTCTGTACTGCACTGGGAATGTCTGCCTGGGTTACGTGCTCGACTGTCTGGAGTGGGGCTTGAACCCGCAACCTTCTGACTCAGATGAGATTACGACCCTCTAAGCCAAAGCAGACACCATGAAGGGAGAGAGTTCTTGTGGGAGAGGGTGGAATATACTATGAATGTTATGAAGTAATTTTGAGATGATCCAGTGAGACCTGGCCCTCTGTTTCTTGCCAGCAGATGGCACTGATGGGCTCCCTTCTCCCTGATTGTCAACAGTGCCATGCGGGAGCAAAGTGGCTCACGGTACACTGGTGCTCTCTGTTGGTAGCAGTGCGATATTACATGGATTAGGTCCTTTTTGGGACTTCATTGCACCAGCCCCCAGTGCCAAGTACACTGTAGCAGCTGGCTGGGGATTGAACAGATTGGTATCACTGCCGTATTCGACCGATCAGCCTGTGCAATTCAGGAAACTCACCTAAAGGGTTTGTGACTGCATTCGAACGACGATGCTGTGGTCCGCACACTGGCAACTGGAGTCACTGGGGAATGATTGGGAGCAGAAACCCTTCTCTCTCCCCAGCTCACGGCCGAGATCGGCTGGTTGTCGGCCCCTCCCTCGGCTCGCTATGGCCACTTTGCTGGCAGGGAAATTAAGGTTGGCCCATAGGAGATTTGCTGATGGCGTGACAGGTGATGAGTTGTGTGGGTCGTCTCTGGAGGTGGGCTGTGAACACCAGTAATGCCGGGGCCGAGTCTAACCGTCTCCCTTTCATCACTCCAGGATTACAAAGTAGAGGAAGATCCTGCAATATTCAAATCCATCAAGACAGGCCGGGGGCTGCTGGGCCCTAATTGGAAGGTAATGACCATGTGATGGCTGTTACCAGTTAATAAAGGATGGTGATTGGCTAAAACATGTAGTAGTGTTGTTACTAGGCTTATTTAGTGTACAAATATTCAAACAATGTGGACTTTAATATCTTAATACAACCTTGTCAGTGACCGATCTGTACCCACCTCTACCCCTGCTCCACAATCCCATCAAACACTCCCAGGGCAGGTACAGCACGGGTTCGGTACAGAGTAAAGCTCCCTCTACACTGTCCCATCAAACACTCCCAGTGCAGGTACAGCATGGGTTAGATACAGAGTAAAGCTCCCTCTACACTGTCCCATCAAACTCTCCCAGTGCAGGTACAGCACGGGTTAGATACAGAGTAAAGCTCCCTCTACACTGTCCCATCAAACACTCCCAGGACAGGTACAGCACGGGTTACATAGAGTAAAGCTCCCTCTATAGCTGACCCTTACCTGCCCTCTGAAATGGTCCCAACAAGCCACTCAGTTGTATCAGAACCCCAGTGTTCAAGTCGACATGGGGACGGGCAGTAAATGCCGGCCTTGTCAGCAATGCCCACATCCCGGGAATGAATTTTAAAAACCCTTGCGTGACAGGGTATCTCCGGGCAGCTTATCACTCTCCGTTCCGTTGCAGAAAGAACTGGTGAAGAAAAAGGATTGGCCGCACATGTGCGCTTACAAACTGGTGACCGTGAAGTTCAAGTGGTGGGGTCTTCAGAATAAAGTGGAGAACTTCATCCAGAAGGTGAGTGAGCTTGCGAAGCAGGGCCAGAAGGAAGAGCACGGAGATTAGCACTGGGCTGGACCGAGAACAGATCGGGAATATTCGAAAAATGAGCAGAATGACTGGGAGAGAAAAAATGTGCCATGAGATAGCATCCCAGAGGTATCTAGGAATGCTTCACCTACAATGGATTACTTTTGAAGTAATTTATATAGGGAAACACAGCAGGTATTTTGTGTTCAGCAAGATCCCACAAACAGCAATGAGATAAATGACCAGTAAATTTTTTTTTAGTAATGTTGGTTGAGGAATAAATATTGACCAGACACCAGAGTGCACTCGCCTGCTCTTATAGAATCATAGAAGTTACAACATGGAAACAGGCCCTTCGGCCCAACATGTCCATGTCGCCCAGTTTATACCACTAAGCTAGTCCCAATTGCCTGCACTTGGCCCATATCCCTCTATACCCATCTTACCCATGTAACTGTCCAAATGCTTTTTAAAAGACAAAATTGTACCCGCCTCTACTACTGCCTCTGGCAGCTCGTTCCAGACACTCACCACCCTTTGAGTGAAAAAATTGCCCCTCTGGACCCTTTTGTATCTCTCCCCTCTCACCTTAAATCTATGTTCCCTCGTTATAGACTCCCCTACCTTTGGGAAAAGATTTTGACTATCTACCTTATCTATGCCCCTCATTATTTTATAGACTTCTATAAGATCACCGCTTAACCTCCTACTCTCCAGGGAAAAAAGTCCCAGTCTATCTAACCTCTCCCTATAAGACAAACCATCAAGTCCCGGTAGCATCCTAGTAAATCTTTTCTGCACTCTTTTTCTAGTTTAATAATATCCTTTCTATAATAGGGTGACCAGAACTGTACACAGTATTCCAAGTGTGGCCTTACTAATGTCCTGTACAACTTCAACAAGACATCCCAACTCCTGTATTCAATGTTCTGACCAATGAAACCAAGCATGCCGAATGCCTTCTTCACCACCCTATCCACATGTGACTCCACTTTCAAGGAGATATGAACCTGTACTCCTAGATCTTTGTTCTATAACTCTCCCCAACGCCCTACCATTAACGGAGTAGGTCCTAGCCCGATTCAATCTACCAAAATGCATCACCTCACATTTATCTAAATTAAACTCCATCTGCCATTCATCGGCCCACTGGCCCAATTTATCAAGATCCCGTTGCAATCCTAGATAACCACCTTCACTGTCCACAATGCCACCAATCTTGGTGTCATCTGCAAACTTACTAACCATGCCTCCTAAATTCTCATCCAAATCATTAATATAAATAACAAATAACAGCGGACCCAGCACCGATCCCTGAGGCACACCGCTGGACACAGGCCTCCAGTTTGAAAAACAACCCTCTACAACCACCCTCTGTCTTCTGTCGTCAAGCCAATTTTGTATCCAATTGGCTACCTCACCTTGGATCCCATGAGATTTAACCTTATGTAACAACCTACCATGCGGTACCTTGTCAAAGGCTTTGCTAAAGTCCATGTGGACCACGTCTACTGCACAGCCCTCATCTATCTTCTTGGTTACCCCTTCAAAAAACTCAATCAAATTCGTGAGACATGATTTTCCTCTCACAAAACCATGCTGACTGTTCCTAATCAGTCCCTGCCTCTCCAAATGCCTGTAGATCCTGTCCCTCAGAATACCCTCGAACAACTTACCCACTACAGATGTCAGGCTCACCGGTCTGTAGTTCCCAGGCTTTTCCCTGCTGCCCTTAAACAAAGGCACAACATTTGCTACCCTCCAATCTTCAGGCACCTCACCTGTAGCTGTCGATGATTCAAATATCTCTGCTAGGGGACCGGCAATTTCCTCCCTAACCTCCCATAACGTCCTGGGATACATTTCATCAGGTCCCGGAGATTTATCTACCTTGATGCGCGTTAAGACTTCCAGCACCTCCCTCTCTGTAATATGTACACTCCTCAAGACATCACTATTTATTTCCCCAAGTTCCCTAACATCCATGCCTTTCTCAACCGTAAATACCGATGTGAAATATTCATTTAGGATCTCACCCATCTCTTGTGGTTCTGCACATAGATGACCTTGTTGATCCTTAAGAGGCCCTACTCTCTCCCTAGTTACTCTTTTGCCCTTTATGTATTTGTAGAAGCTCTTTGGATTCTCCTTTGCCTTATCTGCCAAAGCAATCTCATGTCCCCTTTTTGCCCTCCTGATTTCTCTCTTAACTCTACTCCGGCAATCTCTATACTCCAAGGGATCCACTTGATCCCAGCTGCCTATGCATGTCATATGCCGCCTCCTTTTTGACTAGGGCCTCAATCTCCCGTGTCATCCAAGGTTCCATACTTCTACCAGCCTTGCCCTTCACATTATAAGGAATGTGCTTACCCTGAACCCTGGTTAACACACTTTTGAAAGCCTCCCACTTACCAGACGTCCCTTTGCCTGCCACAGACTCTCCCAATCAACTTCTGAAAGTTCCTGTCTAATACCATCAAAATTGGCCTTTCCCCAATTTAGAATTTTAACTTTTGGGCCAGACCTATCCTTCTCCATAGCTATCTTAAAACTAATGGAATTATGATCACTGGTCCCAAAGTGATCCCTCACTAACACTTCTGTCACCTGCCCTTCCTTATTTCCCAAGAGGAGGTCAAGTTTTGCCCCCTCTCTAGTCAGGCCATCCACATACTGAATGAGAAATTCCTCCTGAATACACTCAACAAATTTCTCTCCATCCAAGCCCCTAATGCTATGGCTGTCCCAGTCAATGTTGGGAAAGTTAAAGTCCCCTACTATTACCACCCTATTTTTCTTGCAGCTGTCTGTAATCTGCTTACATATTTGCTCCTCAATTTCCCGTTGACTATTTGGGGGTCTGCAGTACAATCCTATCAAAGTGATCTCTCCCTTCTTATTTTTCAGTTCTACCCATATAGACTCAGTGGGCGAACCCTCGGATATATCCCCTCTCACTACTGCCGTGATGTTCTCCCTAATCAAAAACGCAACTCCCCCTCCTCTCTTACCTCCTGCTCTATCTTTCCTATAGCATCTGTACCCTGGAACATTGAGCTGCCAGTCCTGCCCCTCCCTTAGCCATGTTTCAGTAATAGCCATAACATCCCAGTCCCATGTACCCATCCATGCCCTGAGTTCATCTGCCTTGCCCATCAGACTTCTTGCATTGAAATAAATGCAGTTTAATCTAGACTTCCCTTGGTCTTTGCCCTGCTTTCTCAGACCATCTGTCCAGTCATGTTCTGTGCACTCTCCCTTACTGCCTTTTGTTTCTGTCACCACTTTACTTCCCACTGACTTCCTGCATTGGTTCCCATGCCCCTGCCACATTAGTTTAAACCCTCCCCAACAGCACTAGCAAACACTCCCCCGAGGACATTGGTTCCAGTCCTGCCCAGATGCAGACCGTCCAATTTGTACTGGTCCCACCTCCCCCAGAACCGGTTCCAATGGCCCAGGAATTTGAATCCCTCCCTCTTGCACCATCTCTCAAGCCACGTATTCATCCTAGCTATCCTGTCATTCCTACTCTGACTAACCCGTGGCACTGGTAGCAATCCTGAGATTACTACCTTTGAGGTCCTACTCTTTAGTTTAACTCCTAACTCCCTAAATTCAGCTTGTAGGACCTCATCCTGTTTTTTTTACCTATATCGTTGGTGCCTATATGCACCACGACAACTGGCTGTTCACCCTCCCCCTCCAGAATGTCCTGCAGCCGCTCCGAGACATCCCTGACCCTTGCACCAGGGAGGCAACATACCATCCTGGAGTCTCGATTGCGTCCGCAGAAACGCCTGTCTATTGCCCTTACAATCGAGTCCCCTATCACTATAGCTCTGCCACTCTTTTTCCTGCCCTCCTGTGCAGCAGAGCCAGCCACGGTGCCATGAACCTGGCCACTGCCACCTTCCCCTGGTGAGCCATCTCCCCCAACAGTATCCAAAACGGTATACCTGTTTTGGAGGGAGATGACCGCAGGGGACCCCTGCACTGCCTTCCTACTCTTCCTCTGTCTGTTGGTCACCCATTCACTATCTCCCTCAGTAATTTTTATCTGCGGTGTGACCAACTCACTGAACGTGCTATCCACGACTTCCTCAGCATCGCGGATGCTCCAAAGTGAGTCCATCCGCAGCTCCAGAGCCGTCAAGCGGTCAAACAGTAGCTGCAGCTGGACACACTTCCCGCAGGTGAAGGAATCAGGGATACAGGAAGGATCCCTGAATTCCCACATCCCACAAGAGGAACATGACATGGCCCTGGGATCTCCTGCCATGACTTAACCCTTAAGTTAGCTTAACAACTACAATGTCAAGAGAAAAAAAGGAAAGAAAAACTACTTACCACTCCCTTTTTAAGGAGTTTACTCCTTTAAATTATTCTTAATTTAGAGAATGTTAACTACACTAGGGACCTTGATTCACTAAAAAAAACGCTACTTGCTATAAGACCTGCAGACCTTCCCTTTCTTTTTACTTTCGTTACTGTAGATAAGTAGAAATACTCACCTGAACCTACTCGCCAATCAGGTGCCTCCCCTGAGTCGCGTCCCTTTCTGATTCCTGACGTCACTTCGAACTCCGGCGCAGCTCCCTCTGCTCCGATCCGCTCCTCTCAGCTGTTGCGGACACTATCTCTGCCTCACTCCCCGCCCGCCGCGCATGCTCAGCTCACACTCTTTGAATAGTGCCCTGGGATTTTAAACGCCCGCATGAACAGGCAGAGGGGGGTCCTTGGCTTAACATCTCCTGCAAAGGGGCACCTCTGACAGTGCAGCACCCCCTCAGTACTGCCCCAAAGTGTCAGCCTAGATGAGTGGTACCACTCGAGCCAGGAAGTGGGAGGTAGAAGGATATTTTCCCTCAGTTTAGAGGATTGATGTGGGATTTCACAGATGGTCACTGAAACGTAGCTGGCACATTTTTTTCCAGAGTTCAGTATAACTGTGACTCTATAGCAGGGAAATGGGACTAATTGGATAGCTCTTTCAAAGAGCCGGCACAGACACGATGGGCCGAATGGCCTCCTTCTGTGCTGTGATTCTACGGTAAGAAGTTGCCATTAGGTTCCGGTCTTGCTGGCGGGAGAGGGGAGCAAATCACAAAATTAAGATTGAGCAGATTCCCCGATTGCCCAGAGGATCAACGCAAGTGCCCAGATTCAGGAATTGTTAGCGTCACTGTTCCCGTGTTGTAACGTGCAACGAGTGAGCTCTGTAATGACCGTGTGCTTTTACTGGGGTTGGATTCTGACTCGATGGTGACCTACGAGCTTCGGGAACGTATCTCGTCCGAGCGAAGTCTCTGATCCAGTTTTATTTTTTGTCTGTTTGTGTGCAGCAAGAGAGGCGATTATTCACAGTATTCCACCGGCAATTGTTCTGTTGGATGGACAGGTGGATCGACCTGACCATGGACGACATTCGCCGCATGGAGGAGGAGACCAAGAAGGAGCTGGACGAGGTACGGGAGTCTGAGCTTACCTGGTACCTGGCCGCACCTGCTCCCAATGGCACAGCCTATCCAGGAAAGCCCCCTCCCCGGCTTATCCCCAGTCCGTGCCGAGTTGGCTGAACTCGGGCCGGGGGGGGGAGGGGGCCTCCCCCCTACAAAGTCTGGCGATTGGGGACACCAAGTCCAGGCAACTCGGTCCTGTTTGAATTTCCTGGGCCTGGAGGTTTGGCCTCCTCGATCTTTGCCTTGTGTCCAAGCAGTAACTTGGGAAACTGGCGTTCCCGATTTAAGGGCTGATTAAACGGCGCTCTGTTTAGCGCTGTAAAAATTCCCAGTTTACTCCTCAAATCGCTTTGCCAGGAATCTTGCTGTGGTGGGACAGTGGAGATGAGTGTGGGGAGGTGGGTGGTGATGGTGGGCACAGAAGGGGAACGGATACAGGTTGTAGGGGCGCAATCTAACTGTGTGTACAATAAAGTCATTCAGAAAAGCAGCGCCCTTGGCCCAGTTCTCTGGCCACTTGAAATAAGTGGGCAGCGCTGTGATTAAAATGTCACTGTGTGTGGTGCAATATGCCACATATGTAACTCTATGTAAGTGGAACAGAGATCCGAGCTTAAAGAGTGCATTGTTTGCAATCGTGGAATGCTGCTTCCGGAACATTCCGCACTTTCCGTACGTGTAAAGGCACGGTGAACAGAGAATGAGACGTTTTGAGTCATGAAGATATTTTCCCCTTGAAGTTCAGGCACTTTCTTTTGAAGAAGTGAAGCGGGCGCAGTGTTTTGGGATCTTGCATCTCCCACCCAGTGCGGTAATATTCTGTAACACTGGAGTTTCCCACCGGTGATCAGGAGGCCGTGGGAATCCACGTGAGATGAACTTTTAATCGCACCACTGCCCTCTTTTTTTTTTTTTTTTCTCCTCCCCGCCACAAAAATCGAGGCAGAAACTTTACCCACTTCTTGTCGACTCCGGTCCATTCTTGGCAAAGGACCCAGCCCAAGGCAAACCCTGACCAAAAAATTCTTCTAGTCACCAGAGGCGTGTGTCGGGGCCGGGGGCAGTGTCGGGCGTGTGTCGGGGCCGGGGGCAGTGTCGGGGGCAGTGTCGGGCGTGTGTCGGGGCCGGGGGCAGTGTCGGGCGTGTGTCGGGGCCGGGGGCAGTGTCGGGCGTGTGTCGGGGGCAGTGTGTCGGGGTTTACAGTGACTTTACTCCTCCTCTCCCCAGATGATATTGAATGGTCCGGTGCGAGGACTCACAGCTACAGACGACTAGTATCCGTTTCCTGTTTATGCTGTAAGTACAGTTCAGTCTGTTAACCTGCAGTCAGGCTGTCTTGAATCAACAACACCAGCAACTCTCATTTATACAGTGCCTTTAATGTAGTAAAACGTCCCAAGACGCTTAACAGGAGTGATTATCAAATAAAATTTAAGTCGAACCACATAGAGATATTAGAACAGGTGACCAAAAGCTTGGTTAGGTTTTAAGGAGGTCGAGCTTTAGGGAGGGAATTCCAGAGCTTAGGGCCCGGGCAGCTGAAGGCACGGCCACCATTGGTGGAGCGATTAAAATCGGGGATGTGCAAGAGGCAAGAATTGGAGGAGTGCAGAGATCTCGGGGGGGTTGTAGGGCTGGAGGAGGTTACAGGGATAGAGAGGGGGTGAGGGCCATGGAGGGATTTGAAAACAAGGGTGAGAATTTTAAAATCGAGGTGTTGGCCGACCGGGAGCCGATGTAGGTCAGCGAGCACAGGGGGTGATGGGTGAACGGGACTCGGTGCGAGTTAGGGTACGGGCAGCAGAGTTTTGGATAAGCTCAATTTTGTGGAGGGTGGAAGATGGGAGGCCGGCCAGGAGAGTGTTGGAATAGTCGAGTCTGGAGGTAACAAAGGCAGGGTTGAGGGTTTCAGCAGCAGATGAGCTGAGGCAGGGGCAGAGACGGCGATGTTAGAGGTGGGAGTAGGGGGTCTCGGTGATGGAGCGGATATGGGGTCGGAAGCTCATCTCGGGGTCAAATAGGAGGCGGAGGTTGTGAACGGTCTGGTTCAGCCTCAGACAGTGGCTGGGGAGCGGGATGGAGTCGGTGGCGAGGGAACGGAGGTCAGTGATGGGTATGGTTCAACTAACTGGCACAAGGCAAGGGCGACTGCCCATCCTCTACCTATAGCGAGCTGCGGGCATCGCCATCTCGAGTCACAAACCCACCCCTCAGCGGCGTGCGTGGCAGACCATCCCCTCCCCCTCTCGCAGTGTATGGAGTGGGGCTGCTCAGGACACTGCCGAGTCCCACAGTCCAGGAAACCAGCGGGGTTGAGAAGATGGGGTGAATCAGGAGGCCGTGTCTGGGTGAGGTTGAGCTTTAACAAGAGATTAAACGCCAGGGCAAAAGCTGCTGGACGAAAGCTTCTTGTGTTTGAGTGGCAAAGCTGGATGTTTGGGAAGCAGCCATTCTTGTCCTCCCTCCCTCCCCCTCCCTCGCTCCGCTGGAATGTGTGTGTAGAGGGGGTGAGAGGGTAGGATTGGTCCCACTGTGAACATCCCACCAATTCTGTGCATCAATAGTCGGCTCTTGGAGCTACTGAAGACGACCAGGAACCTGTGGGGCTTCATACCAGCAAAGGTCCAGCGCCTTCGGGGAGGGGGGCAAAACTACCCCAGTGGGGGGGGGTCAGCCCCTTCAGGGACTGTACCCCAGGGGGAGGATTTGTTCCCCAGTGAGAGTTGGGGGGAGTCGGGGAGAGAGAAACTGGGGGATTTTCACATCTATGCTGATCTTGACCTGAGTGCTTTCTTTCCTGTAAAAGCTTCTTAAAGAAGACTGCGTTCGAGGCTCAGGCTCCGACTCCGACCAGTGATTGACTCCTGCCCTCGAGGAAACCACACCCACCACTTCATTTACCGGATGATTTTTAATAAAAATCTTCAGATGTTTCTAGAAGAAATTGATTGTTGTGAGCAGACAGAGGAATTTAAAACAAGAAGCACTAAATTTTATCCCATACAGAATATATTGAGTGTTAGGATTTGCTGTGTGATGGCCCCTGTGTGTCTGGACCAAAAACTGACTGTGGTTTAAAGGGGGTGAACGATCTGATGTACTCGAGAGTGGCCATGATGTGCTCTTCTGAGTTCTTTCCTCATTTCCATTTGTGTGCCAGTAATCTATTAATGTTATTAATTTATTATTAGTGACCATTAATTTATTTGGTTGTCTTAAGTGCAATAAAATGCTCCCGAGCTCCCCCCGCCCCCCCCCTCCGGAGTGTGCCTGCATTCCCACAGTCCTGTCACCTTCTCCAAAAGCACAGGAATGTCAGTAAGGAGTTAAAAAAACAAAAGGGGGGGTTGGGAGGGGTGTGGGGGTGGGACGATCGGGGTCCCTGCCCCCAGTCGGCAGGGAGAGGTCGGGACGACTGGTCAATGTTGGGGGGGGGGGGAGGGGGGGGGAAGATCTAGTGATGGCGATGATGGGGGGAGAAGGCAGATAGCGTTCATGGGATGTCTGTCATTGTAACGGAAGCTTTGACCCCTCAAACGTTTGACCCCTCTCGTGCTAAAATGGTGGGCTCGTGCGTCACTGGATGCGTTCGCCCATCATTAACGGCCTTTTAATCGTGCTGTGGATATCGGTGTCTGGACGTGTTTGACACTTGGAGCCGTTGCCCAGACCGCAGACGTTTACCTCAGGGCTGAGATTCAGTAATGCGTCTCCCTCTTTCCCCCACCCCCCCCCTCCCCTCCGATTTACTTCACTTGTTAACCCACGAGGCCTCTGTTACATTCTCCGCCTGACCATTAATTGATACCTTCCTCTCTCGTACTGTAACCTGGTTTGTTTTTGTTTTTTTCATTTCTCAAAAGAAAGCATCACTTATTTTTTTAATTGTTTCACTCATGCAATAATAATAAAAAAAAAAGTCCAATAGCAACCTAACTGCCTCTCGTTCTGAGTGTGTGAGCGTAATAGATGTCTGAGCAGGAATGCAGAGCCCATTCTGGGGCTCAGTATATACCATAAACCAGGTACTAGTGGAGTTAGACGCACAGACACAGACTCCAAACAGCCAGGTATCCAGTGCATTGGGATGGGCAATGGTTTGAGATGGAAGGGGAGGTGGGGTTAGTGTAGTAGGGACATTGAGTGGGAGTCTGCCACTCAATTAGAACATGGTTGGTCTGAATTTTGCTCCATATCCCTCGATGCCCCTCACCCAACAAACATCCATCCATCTCAATCTTGAAAGCTCCAATTGACCCCCAGCATCCACAGCCCTTTAGCAACATAGGAACAGGAGTAGGCCATTCAGCCCCTCGTGCCTGCTCTGCCATTTGATAAGATCATGGCTGATCTGTGATTTAACTCCATATATCTGCCTTTGGCCCATATCCCTTAATACCTTTGGTTGCCAAAAAGCTATCTATCTCAGATTTAAATTTAGCAATTGAGCTAGTATCAATTGCCGTTTGCGGAAGAGAGTTCCAAACTTCTACCACCCTTTGTGTGTAGAAATGTTTTCTAATCTCGCTCCTGAAAGGTCTGGCTCTAATTTTTAGACACTGCCCCCTACTCCTAAAATCCCCAACCAGCAGAAATAGTTTCTCTCTCCACCCTATCTGTTCCCCTTAATATCTTATAAACTTCGAACAGATCACCCCTTAACCTTCGAAACTCCAGAGAATACAACCCCAATTTGTGTAATCTCTCCTCGTAACTTAACCCTTGAAGTCCGGGTATCATTCTAGTAAACCTACGCTGCACTCCCTCCAAGGCAAATATGTCCTTCCGAAGGTGCAGTGCCCAGAACTGCTCTCAGTACTCCAGGTGCGGTCCAATCAGGGTTTTGTATAGCTGCAGCATAACTTCTGCCCCCTTGTACTCCAGTCCTCCAGATATAAAGGCCAGCATTCCATTTGCCTAATTGATTATTTTCTGTACCTGTTCATGACACTTCAATGATCTATGTACCTGAACCCCTAAGTCCCTTTGGACATCCACTGTTTTTAACTTTTTACCATTTAGAAAGTACCCTGTTCTATCCTTTTTTGATCCAAAGTGGATGACCTCATATTTGTCTGCATTGAATTCCATTTGCCACAGTTTTGCCCATTCACCTAATCTATCAATATCCCTTTGAAATTTTATGTTTTCATCTACACTGCTTACAATGCCACCAATCTTTGTGTCATCGGCAAACTTAGATATGAGACTTTCTATGCCTTCATCTAAGTCGTTAATAAATATTGTGAATAATTGAGGCCCCAAGACAGATCCCTGCGGGACTCCACTAGTCACATCCTGCCAATGTAAATACCTACCCATTATCCCTACTCTCTGTCGCCTTTCGCTCAGCCAACTTCCTAACCAAGTCCGTACTTTTCCCTCGATTCCATGGGCTTCTATCTTAGCTAACAGTCTCTTATGTGGGACCTTATCAAATGCCTTCTGGAAGTCCATAGAAATAACATCCATTGACATTCCCCTGTCCACTACTTTAGTCACCTCTTCAAAAAATTCAATCAGGTTTGTCAGGCACGACCTACCTTTCACAAATCCATGCTGGCTCTCTCTGATTAACTGAAAATTCTCGGTGTTCAGTCACCCTATCCTTAATTATAGACTCCAGCATTTTCCCAACAACAGATGTTAGGCTAACTGGTCTATAATTCCCCAGATTCCCCCTCTCTCCTTTCTTAAAAAGCAGAGTGACATGCAATTTTCCAATCTAGAGGGACAGTTCCTGAATCTAGAGAACTTTGAAAGATTATAGTTAGGGCATCTGCAATGTGCTCACCTTCTTTTAAAACCCTGGGATGGAAACCATCTGGTCCTGGGGATTTGTCACTCTTTAGTGCTATTATTTTCTTCATTACTGTTGATTTACTTATATTAATTTTATTGAGTCCCTGTCCCCGATTCAATAATGGTTTTCTTGGGATTTCCGGCATGCTATCCTCTTTTTCTACTGTAAATACTGACGCAAAGTAATTGTTCAACATGTCCACCATTTCCCCATTGTCAATGACAATGTCCCCACTTTCAGTTTTTAAGGGGCCAACACTGCTCCTGACCACCCTCTTTTTCCTAATATAACTATAAAAGTTCTTTGTATTGGTTTTGATATCCCTTGCAAGTTTCTTTTCATACACTCTTTTTGTAGCTCTTACTATGTTTTGTGACCCTTTGTTGATCTTTGTATCTTTCCCATTCGCCAGGATCTGTGCCATTTTTTGCCTTTTTGTATGCCCTTTCCTTATGTCTTATACTGTCCCTTACCTCTTTAGTTGTCCATGGCTGTTTTTTTGGCAAGTAGAGTTCTTGCCCCTCGGTATAAACCGGTTCTGTATCACGTTAAATGTTTCTTTAAACATTTCCCACTGATCATCAGTTGTTTTACCCATTAACAGATTTGCCCAGTTTACTACGGACAGTCTCTCTCATCCCATTGAAGTCGGCCTTGCCCAAGTCTAGAATCTTAGCAACTGATTCACTTTTTTCCCTTTCAAACACTATCATGTTATGATCGCTATTTGATAGATGTTCACGCACAGTTAAGCCGTTAACTAAATCTGGTTCATTACTAAATCTAGTATGGCTTGCCCCCTTGTTGCCTCTAGGACATACTGCTGTAGAAAACTATCCTGGACACACTCAAGAAATTCACTACCTTTCTGACAGTTGCTAGTCTGCTTTTCCCAATCTATGTGAAGGTTAAAGTCCCCCATTAAGACCACTATGCCTTTGTTACACACTTGTCTAATCTCTGCATTTGTACAATATTCTGCACTTCAGAGCTGCTGCCAGGGCTCCTATACACAACTCCCACTATAGTCCTAGATCCTTTCCTATTTCTCAATTCAACCCATAAGGTCTCTGGCTGCTTACCTCTTGTTATATCCTCCTTTATCATTGAAGTGATTTCATCTCTAATCATTAAGACTACTCCTCCCCCTCTTCCATTTTCCCTATCTCTCCTGCAGATGTTATAACCTGGTATATTTAGTTCCCAATCCTGACCATCCTGCAGCCATGTCTCAGTAATAGCTATCATGTCATACCCTCCAATTTGAATTTGAACCTGTAGTTCATTTAATTTATTCCTTATACTCTGTGCATTTGTATATAGAACTCTTAGTTGGGCCACACACCCTAGCCTGACCTTCAGCTTTGATGCTGGGTTAATTGCCTTATGCCTTCTAGTTTTCACTTTATCTGTAGTGTCTAAAGTACACTTTCTTTCTGCTGCTGTACGCTTTTCCCTTTCACTTGTTCTTGAACAACTGTTTGTACTATTTGTATTGTAGATTTCCCCTGGGTCTTCCCCTCTCTTGCTGCTCTCAACTTTACTCCCTTCTGACTCCCCGCTCAGGTTCCCATCCCCCTACCACTCTAGTTTAAATCTTCCCCAACAGCACTCGCAAACACCCCCACGAGGACATTGGTCCCGGTCCTGCTCGGGTGTAACCCGTCTCGCTTGTACAGGTCCCACCTTCCCCAGAACCGGTCCCAATGTCCCAGGAATCTAAATCCCTCCCTCCTACACCATCCCTGCAGCCACGCATTCATCCGGTCTATTCTCCTGTTCCTATACTCACTAGCACGTGGCACTGGTAGTAATCCTGAGATCACTACCTTTGAGGTCCTGCTTTTTAATTTATCTCCTAACTCCTTGAATTCACAATGCAGGACCTCATCCCTTTTTTTACCTATGTCGTTGGTACCGATATGGACCACGACTACTGGCTGTTTACCCTCCCCCTCCAGAATGCCCTGCAGCCGCTCCGTGACATCCTTGACCCTTGCACCAGGGAGGCAACATACCATCCTGGAGTCACGTTTACGGCCGCAGAAACGCCTATCTGTTCCCCTTACAATTGAATCCCCTATCACTATAGCCCTTTGGGGGAGAGAGTTCCAGATTTCCACTCCCCTTTGTGTCAAAAATAAAGTCCTTCCTGGTTTCACCTCTGAGTGGCCAGGCTCTCATTTTAAGATTGTGCCCTTTGTTCTGGATTTTCCCCACCAGAGGAAATAAGTTTTCTGTAACTCCCCCATCGAATCCTTTTAACATTTTAACACCGCCTTCTAAACGTGGGGGAATACAAGTGTTCAATTCTGTTGCCCCTCCTATTCAATTCCAGTAACAGCTTCACTCCCATTGAAAGCACAAACCCTAAGAGCCCAGTATCTTACTGCATTTATATAGCACCTTTCACGATCTCAGGATGACCCAAAGCACTTTACAGCCAGTGAAGTAACTTTTGAAGTGTTGTCATGGTAATGTAGGAAACACAGCAAGATCCCACAAACAGCAATGTGATAAATGACCTCTTAATCTGTTTTTTTTAGTGATATTTAGGGGTAAATATTGGCCAAGGTATCAGGGAGAACTTCCCTGCTCTTCTACAAAATAGTGCCATGGGATCTTTTGCGTCCACCTGAGAGGGCAGGCTGGGCCTCGCTTTATCGTAACATACGAAAGGCAGCACCTCTGACAATGCAGCACTCCCTCAGTACTGCACTGGGAGTGTTGGCCTGGATAATGTGTTCGAGTCTCTGGAAACCAGGGTTTGAACCCACGACCATCTGACTCTTGAGGCAAGATTGCTACCCACTGAGCCGCGACTGATGTCATTTCTGCTATAAATGTGATTTCTGGGTCTGGGGAGAGTGGGAGCGCGAGTGTTCACTGTGTATCTCCCTCCCTTACAGCCAAGGTCTCGGACGGTGTTACTCTGAGCTGGACACCAGGAAGCCTAGAAATGGCTCCAAGTTATTTTTTTTTAAATTGCATCAAACTCCAGCTCCTCCATCACCGAGAAAGTGTCAGTGTCCTGGTTTCAACAGCAACTTGCCTTTATACAGCGTCTTTAACAAAGTAAAACGTGCCAAGATGCTTCACAGGAGTGATTATCAGACAAAATTTGACACCGAGCCACATAAGGAGATATTAGGACAGGTGACCAAAAACTTGGTCAAAGAGGTAGGTTTTAAGGGACATCTTAAAGGAAAGAGAGGTGGGGGGAATTCCAGAGCTTAGAGCCTAGGCAGCTGAAGGCACAGCCGCCAATGGTGGAGCGATTAAAATCGGGGGATGCACAAGAGGCCAGAATTGGAGGAGCGCAGAGACGTCGGAGGATTGTAGGGCTGGAGGAGGTTAGAGATAGGGAGGGACGAAACCATGGAGGGATTTGAACACGAGGATGAGGATTTTAAAATCGAGGCGTTCCAGGACCATTTCTGGTTTAAAATACGACTTCCTGGGCCACTGTCGCCATCTCAGTGACAATAACCCACAGACTGACCTTACACAGTCACACAGAGGCTTTCTGTTGTAAAGGATGTGGCACAATCTGATTCCCCTCTATCACAAAATGCATTTAAGACGTAATCCCACCACGGCTTTGGACTAGGCTGGCCTCCTTTTGATATCCTCAGACTTTTATTTGTGTGTTTTTAAAATTATTTTCCATTCAGTACAAGCACAAAATTAACACGATCTTGTTCCACACAGGACCAGCATAATCTTGAGTCCCCCCAAGGATCTATCCTTGGCTCCCTCCTATTTCTCATCTACAGGCTGCCCCTTGGCGACATCATCCGAAGACACAGCGTCAGGTTCCATGTGTACGCTGACGACACCCAGCTCCACCTCTCCACCACCTCCCTCGACTCTGCCTCTGTGTTGTCCGACTGCTTGTTCGATATCCAGTCCTGGATGAGACTCAGTTTCCTCCAATTAAATATTGGCAAGACTGAGACCATTGTCAGATTATCTGGTCATTTATCAGATTGCTGTTTGTGGGATCTTACTTTGTGCAGCTTTTCCTACATTACAACAGAGACTACACTTCAAAAGTACTTCATTGGCTGTGAAGCGCTTTGGGACATCCTGAGGACGTGAAAGGCGCTATATAAATGCAAGTCTTTCATCCTTTTTTTTCTGGCGGAAAATAGTGTGGCCCGGGTGCCACCCACTGATACAAGGTAGGTGGCGAGATCGGATTGAGTGCTCTGGAAGGGGGGATGGGAGTCCAGGGCAGGGAAGGCCTAATCTTTCCTCGTGGGGCCCAGAGACCACTCCTGCTCCAACTGGGGAGACTGTGGGATCAGTTAGTATTGAATCATTCAAATGCAAATTAGATAGATTTCTATCAGCAAATAATATTTTAGGATCCAGTAAATGAGTAATTTGATTCATGACGTGGTGAGTGTAACAGACTCGGGAGGAACAGGTGACTTTGGACCCATCGTTCCCAAAGCTCTCCAACACGGGGAATTCCTTGCTTCGTGTCTAGAATCGGGAACGATTCACTCCTAGAGTTATACAGCACGGATAGAGGCCCTTCGGCCCATCGTGTCTGGGACTGTACGGCCTGTGTGTGTCTCAGTGTCAGCTCCTGTACATTGTACAGTACACAGTGGGTAAAAGGGAACGATTCACTCCTGTCTGGGACTGTACGGCCCGTGTGTGTCTCAGTGTGAGCTCCTGTACATTGTACAGTACACTGTGGGTAAAAGGGAACGATTCACTCCTGTCTGGGACTGCACGATGTATTTGCGGCTCAATATGAACAGAACCTACTCAATTTCAGCTCAACTGGGCAGTGTTGCCGTGTAAACATCTCCGAGAAATTACTGTAAATATATTAAAATTTCAAACACATTCCTACACGGGGTTTTGTTTCATTCGACAGACTGAGGGTTTTCATTGGCGGAGGTTGGGAGTCAGGTGGTAGCATTCGGCCAATCTCCAAAAGCTTTTCTGCACTAACGACACAGTGGAATAAAATTCGGCAGGGAGCAAGCGTTTGCGACTGATCCCTTTAAGGCCCAGCGTGCCTGACTCCTTTAAGAACGGGAGCTGTCACTGCGGTTGGTTTGAAACAGCGGCCCTGAACCGAGAGAAACAGAAGGCGGCGGAAGCCGGGGCCCGGGCCGGAGATCGAGAGCAGGCCAGGCCGAGGAGAGGGAAGGGCGGATAAAGACAACACTCGGAGCCGCTGCTGATTCAGAGCCGGATCGGGATCCAGCAGCAGGTAAATAAAACCCGGCTCCGGCCTCCTGGGTCAATTCTCCCAACGGTGTCAATTTCTTGTTACTTTGTGTCAATTTCTTGTTACTTTGTGTCAATTTCTTGACACTGTGTTGCTGCTCATTTTCCCCATTCACATTTCCCACCCCTCATCCCCTCACCTGTCAGGAGAACCCGCTGGGAGGGGGGAGAGAGGGAGGGGGGAGAGAGGGAGGGGGGATTCCCGGCTGTGTGTAATTCCACACCCAGCAGCACAATTCTGGACCCAACCCTTCAAACATGGGCTGTGTCCGGAGAGAGGATCGGGAGCTGCAGAGGACCAGGGACTGTGAGGGTGGGAGCAAGATCATGAGAGGGATCAGGAAAGACCATTGAATCCCCTCCCTCTGGTACATTAACTCTCCCGTTGAATCCCCTCCCTCTGGTACATTAACTCTCCCGTTGAATCCCCTCCCTCTGGTACATTAACTCTCATCATGGTATCTTATTGCATTGTTAGCAGCTCTTTTGAGTGATGCTGTTGACTAGTCCAACGCTCTCCTGACCGGCCTCTCACCCTTAGTAAACTTCAGCTCATCCAGAACTGCCGCCCCCGTATCCTAACTCGCACCAAGTCCCCGTTCACCCATCACCCCCTTTGCTTTGTGACCTACATTGGCTCCCGATCCAGCAATGCCTCAAATTTAAAAATTTCCAGCCCTACAACTCTCTGCAATCTCTGCGCTCCTCCAATTCTGGCCTCTTGCACATCCCTGATTTCCATCGCTCCACCATTGGCGGCCGTGCCTTCAGCTGCCCAGGCCCTAAGCTCTGGAATTCCCTCCCTAAACCTCTCCGCCTCTCTCCCCTCCTTTTAAGATGCTCCTTAAAATCTATCTCTTTGACTGAGCTTTGGGTCACCTGTCCTAATATCTCCTTGTGTAGCTCAGTGTCAATTTATTTGGCTGGAGACATTTTACTATATTAAAACCACTGTATAAATGCAAGTGTTCTGTTTCACTTGAATGTCTCAAAATACAAAACTCAAGTTTTTAATCGGAAACGCTGGATTGGAGGTGATAATCGACAGGAGCTGTTGCTGCCGAACAATTTGCCATCACACTGACTTCCCCCTTCAGTTGGTCAGATCCGATCTTGCTTTCAGTTCTGGGCCCCGCACCCCAGGAAGGATATATTGGCCTCTGAGGGGGTGCAGTGCAGATTCACCAGAATGATACCGGGGTTAAATTATGAGGACAGGTTGCATAGACTAGGCTTGTATTCCCTGAGTTTAGAAGATTAAGGGGTGATCGAATTGAGGTGTTAAAAATAATAAAGAGATTTGATAGGGTAGATAGAGAGAAACTATTTCCTCTGGTGGGGGGAGTCCAGAACAAGGGGGCAGAACCTTAAAATTAGAGCCAGGCCGTTCGGGGGTGATGTCAGGAAGCACTTCCTCACACAAAGGGGAGTGGGAATCTGGAACTCTCTCCCCCAAAAAGGCTGTGGATGCTGGGGGTCAATTGGAGCTTTCAAAACTGAGATCGATAGAGTTTTGTTGGGCATCGAGGGATATGGAGCAAAGGAGGGTAAATGGAGTTAGGTCACAGATCAGCCGTGACCTGATTGAATGGCTGAACAGGCTCGAGGGGCTGAATGGCCTCCTCCTGTTCCTATGATCCCTCGATCTGCTCAGTATCTGTGTGTCTGTTAAATCCATGTGTTTGTGAGCCTCAACCAGTGCAGCCGTGGCTCGGTGGGTCGCAGTCTTGTCCCTGAGTCAGAAGGTCATGGGTTCGAGCCCCACTCCAGAGACTTGAGCACAAAATCCAGGCCGACACTCCCAGAGGGAGTGCTGCACTGTCAGAGGTGCCGTCTTTCAGAAGTTAAACCGAGGCCCCGTCTGCCCTCTCAGGTGGATGTAAAAGATCCCACGGCCACTATTCAATAGAAGAGCAGGGGGAGTTCTCCCCAGTGTCCTGGGCCAATATTTATCGCTTAATCAATACCTAAATACAGATTATCTGGGTCATTATCACATTGCTGTTTGTGGGATCTTGCTGTGCACAAATTGGCTGCTGCGTTTCCCACATTACAACAGTGACTACACTTCAGAAGTACTTCATTGTCTGTAAAGCACTTTGGGACGTCCTGAGGACATGAAAAGGAGCGAGAAATCCAACTTCATTCTTTCAACCAGTGACATTAAAGTTACTTTAAGCTGAATAATTTTTTCACAACATCTCCCCCCTTCACTGTACACCCTGCCCCCCCCTCACTGTACACCCTGCCCCCCCTCACTGTACACCCTGCCCCCCCCTCACTGTACACCCTGCCCCCCCCTCACTGTACACCCTGCCCCCCCCTCACTGTACACCCTGCCCCCCCTCACTGTACACCCTGCCCCCCCTCGCTGTACACCCTGCCCCCCCTCGCTGTACACCCTGCCCCCCCCTCGCTGTACACCCTGCCCCCCCCTCGCTGTACACCCTGCCCCCCCCTCGCTGTACACCCTGCCCCCCCCTCGCTGTACACCCTGCCCCCCCCTCGCTGTACACCCTGCCCCCCCCTCGCTGTACACCCTGCCCCCCCCTCGCTGTACACCCTGCCCCCCCCTCGCTGTACACCCTGCCCCCCCCTTCACTGTACACCCTGCCCCCCCCTCACTGTACACCCTGCCCCCCCCTTCACTGTACACCCTGCCCCCCCCTTCACTGTACACCCTGCCCCCCCCTTCACTGTACACCCTGCCCCCCCCTTCACTGTACACCCTGCCCCCCCCTTCACTGTACACCCTGCCCCCCCCTTCACTGTACACCCTGCCCCCCCCTTCACTGTACACCCTGCCCCCCCCTTCACTGTACACCCTGCCCCCCCCTTCACTGTACACCCTGCCCCCCCCTTCACTGTACACCCTGCCCCCCCCTCACTGTACACCCTGCCCCCCCCCTTCACTGTACACCCTGCCCCCCCCTCGCTGTACACCCTGCCCCCCCCTCGCTGTACACCCTGCCCCCCCCCTCGCTGTACACCCTGCCCCCCCCTCGCTGTACACCCTGCCCCCCCCTCGCTGTACACCCTGCCCCCCCCTCGCTGTACACCCTGCCCCCCCCTCGCTGTACACCCTGCCCCCCCCTCGCTGTACACCCTGCCCCCCCCTCGCTGTACACCCTGCCCCCCCCTCGCTGTACACCCCTGCCCCCCCCTCGCTGTACACCCTGCCCCCCCCTCGCTGTACACCCTGCCCCCCCCTCGCTGTACACCTGCCCCCCCCTCGCTGTACACCCTGCCCCCCCCTCGCTGTACAACCCTGCCCCCCTCCCCTCGCCTGTACACCCTGCCCCCCCCTCACTGTACACCCTGCCCCCCCCTCACTGTACACCCTGCCCCCCCTCACTGTACACCCTGGCCCCCCCCTCACTGTACACCCTGCCCCCCCCTCACTGTACACCCTGCCCCCCCTCACTGTACACCCTGCCCCCCCCTCACTGTACACCCTGCCCCCCCCTCACTGTACACCCTGCCCCCCCCTCACTGTACAACCCTGCCCCCCCTCACTGTACACCCTGCCCCCCCTCACTGTACACCCTGCCCCCCCCTCACTGTACACCCTGCCCCCCCCTCACTGTACACCCTGCCCCCCCCTCACTGTACACCCTGCCCCCCCCTCACTGTACACCCTGCCCCCCCCCTCACTGTACACCCTGCCCCCCCCCTCACTGTACACCCTGCCCCCCCTCACTGTACACCCTGCCCCCCCCCTCACTGTACACCCTGCCCCCCCCTCACTGTACACACCTGCCCCCCCCTCACTGTACACCCTGCCCCCCCCTCACTGTACACCCTGCCCCCCCCTCACTGTACACCCTGCCCCCCCCTCACTGTACACCCTGCCCCCCCTCACTGTACAACCCTGCCCCCCCCTCACTGTACACCCTGCCCCCCCCTCACTGTACACCCTGCCCCCCCCTCACTGTACACCCTGCCCCCCCTCACTGTACACCCTGCCCCCCCCCTCACTGTACACACCCTGCCCCCCCCTCACTGTACACCCTGCCCCCCCCTCACTGTACACCCTGCCCCCCCCTCACTGTACACCCTGCCCCCCCTCACTGTACACCCTGCCCCCCCCACTGTACACCTGCCCCCCCCTCACTGTACACCCTGCCCCCCCTCACTGTACACCCTGCCCCCCCTCACTGTACACCCTGCCCCCCTCACTGTACACCCTGCCCCCCCTCACTGTACATCCCTGCCCCCCTCACTGTACACCCTGCCCCCCCCTCACTGTACACCCTGCCCCCCCTCACTGTACACCCTGCCCCCCCTCACTGTACACCCTGCCCCCCCTCACTGTACACCCTGCCCCCCCTCACTGTACACCCTGCCCCCCCTCACTGTACACCCTGCCCCCCCTCACTGTACACCCTGCCCCCCTCACTGTACACCCTGCCCCCCCTCACTGTACACCCTGCCCCCCCTCACTGTACACCCTGCCCCCCCTCACTGTACACCCTGCCCCCCCTCACTGTACACCCTGCCCCCCCCTCACTGTACACCCTGCCCCCCCTCACTGTACACCCTGCCCCCCCTCACTGTACACCCTGCCCCCCCCTCACTGTACACCCTGCCCCCCCTCACTGTACACCCTGCCCCCCCCTCACTGTACACCCTGCCCCCCCCTCACTGTACACCCTGCCCCCCCCTCACTGTACACCCTGCCCCCCCCTCACTGTACACCCTGCCCCCCCCTCACTGTACAACCCTGCCCCCCCCTCACTGTACACCCTGCCCCCCCCTCACTGTACACCCTGCCCCCCCCTCACTGTACACCCTGCCCCCCCCTCACTGTACACCCTGCCCCCCCCTCACTGTACACCCTGCCCCCCCCCTCACTGTACACCCTGCCCCCCCCTCACTGTACACCCTGCCCCCCCCTCACTGTACACCCTGCCCCCCCCTCACTGTACACCCTGCCCCCCCTCACTGTACACCCTGCCCCCCCCTCACTGTACACCCTGCCCCCCCCTCACTGTACACCCTGCCCCCCCCTCACTGTACACCCTGCCCCCCCCTCACTGTACACCCTGCCCCCCCCTCACTGTACACCCTGCCCCCCCCTCACTGTACACCCTGCCCCCCCCTCACTGTACACCCTGCCCCCCCCTCACTGTACACCCTGCCCCCCCCTCACTGTACACCCTGCCCCCCCCTCACTGTACACCCTGCCCCCCCCTCACTGTACACCCTGCCCCCCCCTCACTGTACACCCTGCCCCCCCCTCACTGTACACCCTGCCCCCCCCCCTCACTGTACACCCTGCCCCCCCTCACTGTACACCCTGCCCCCCCCTCACTGTACACCCTGCCCCCCCCTCACTGTACACCCTGCCCCCCCTCACTGTACACCCTGCCCCCCCTCACTGTACACCCTGCCCCCCCCTCACTGTACACCCTGCCCCCCCTCACTGTACACCCTGCCCCCCCCTCACTGTACACCCTGCCCCCCCCTCACTGTACACCCTGCCCCCCCCTCACTGTACACCCTGCCCCCCCTCACTGTACACCCTGCCCCCCCCTCACTGTACACCCTGCCCCCCCCTCACTGTACACCCCTGCCCCCCCTCACTGTACACCCTGCCCCCCCCTCACTGTACACCCTGCCCCCCCTCACTGTACACCCTGCCCCCCCCTCACTGTACACCTGCCCCCCCCCTCACTGTACACCCTGCCCCCCCTCACTGTACACCCTGCCCCCCCTCACTGTACACCCTGCCCCCCCTCACTGTACACCCTGCCCCCCCCCTCACTGTACACCCTGCCCCCCCTCACTGTACACCCTGCCCCCCTCACTGTACACCCTGCCCCCCCCTCACTGTACACCTGCCCCCCCCTCACTGTACACCCTGCCCCCTCCCCCTCACTGTACAACCTGCCCCCCCCTCACTGTACACCCCTGCCCCCCCTCACTGTACACCCTGCCCCCCCCTCACTGTACACCCTGCCCCCCCATCACTGTACACCCTGCCCCCCCTCACTGTACACCTGCCCCCCCTCACTGTACACCCTGCCCCCCCTCACTGTACACCCTGCCCCCCCCACTGTACACCCTGCCCCCCCTCACTGTACACCCTGCCCCCCCTCACTGTACACCCTGCCCCCCCTCACTGTACACCCTGCCCCCCCTCACTGTACACCCTGCCCCCCCTCACTGTACACCCTGCCCCCCCCTCACTGTACACCCTGCCCCCCCTCACTGTACACCCTGCCCCCCCTCACTGTACACCCTGCCCCCCCTCACTGTACACCCTGCCCCCCCTCACTGTACACCTGCCACCCCCTCACTGTACACCCTGCCCCCCCTCACTGTACACCCTGCCCCCCCTCACTGTACACCTGCCTCCCCTCACTGTACACCCTGCCCCCCCTCACTGTACACCCTGCCCCCCCTCACTGTACACCTGCCCCCCCTCACTGTACACCTGCCCCCCTCACTGTACACCCTGCCCCCCTCACTGTACACCCTGCCCCCCCTCACTGTACACCGCTGCCCCCCCTCACTGTACACGCTGCCCCCCTCACTGTACACGCTGCCCCCCCTCACTGTACACGCTGCCCCCCTCACTGTACACCGCTGCCCCCCCTCACTGTACACGCTGCCCCCCCTCACTGTACACGCTGCCCCCCCTCACTGTACACGCTGCCCCCCTCACTGTACACGCTGCCCCCCCTCACTGTACACCGCTGCCCCCCCTCACTGTACACGCTGCCCCCCCTCACTGTACATCGCTGCCCCCCCTCACTGTACACTCGCTGCCCCCCCTCACTGTACATACCCGCTGCCCCCCCTCACTGTACACGCTGCCACCCCTCACTGTACACGCTGCCCCCCCTCACTGTACACGGCTGCCCCCCCTCACTGTACACGCTGCCCCCCCCTCACTGTACACGCTGCCCCCCTCACTGTACACGCTGCCCCCCCTCACTGTACACGCTGCCCCCCCTCACTGTACACGCTGCCCCCCCTCACTGTACACGCTGCCCCCCCCTCACTGTACACGCTGCCCCCCCTCACTGTACACGCTGCCCCCCTCACTGTAACACGCTGCCCCCCCTCACTGTACACGCTGCCCCCCCTCACTGTACACGCTGCCCCCCTCACTGTACACGCTGCCCCCCCTCACTGTACACGCTGCCCCCCCCTCACTGTACACGCTGCCCCCCCTCACTGTACACGCTGCCCCCCTCACTGTACACGCTGCCCCCTCACGGTACACGCTGCCCCCCTCACTGTACACGCTGCCCCCCCTCACTGTACACGCTGCCCCCCCTCACTGTACACGCTGCCCCCCCTCACTGTACACGCTGCCCCCCCTCACTGTACACGCTGCCCCCCCTCACTGTACACGCTGCCCCCCTCACTGTACACGCTGCCCCCCCTCACTGTACACGCTGCCCCCCTCACTGTACACGCTGCCCCCCCTCACTGTACACGCTGCCCCCCCTCACTGTACTACGCTGCCCCCCCTCACTGTACACGCTGCCCCCCCTCACTGTACACGCTGCCCCCCCTCACTGTACACGCTGCCCCCCCTCACTGTACACGCTGCCCCCCCTCACTGTACACGCTGCCCCCCCCTCACTGTACACGCTGGCCACCCCCTCACTGTACACCGCTGCCCCCCCTCACTGTACACGCTGCCCCCCCTCACTGTACACGCTGCCCCCCCTCACTGTACACGCTGCCCCCCCTCACTGTACACGCTGCCCCCCCCCTCACTGTACACGCTGCCCCCCCCTCACTGTACAACGCTGCCCCCCCTCACTGTACAACGCTGCCCCCCCTCACTGTACACGCTGCCCCCCCTCACTGTACACGCTGCCCCCCCTCACTGTACACGCTGCCCCCCCTCACTGTACACGCTGCCCCCCTCACTGTACACGCTGCCCCCCTCACTGTACACGCTGCCCCCCCCTCACTGTACAACGCTGCCCCCTCTCACTGTACACGCTGCCCACTGTACACGCTGCCCCCCTCACTGTACACGCTGCCCCCCTCTCACTGTACACGCTGCCCCCCCTCACTGTACACGCTGCCCCCCTCACTGTAGCACGCTGCCCCCTCACTGTACACGCTGCCCCCCACTGTACACGCTGCCCCCCCTCACTGTACACGCTGCCCCCCCTCACTGTACACGCTGCCCCCCCTCACTGTACACGCTGCCCCCCCTCACTGTACACGCTGCCCCCCCCTCACTGTACAACGCTGCCCCCCCCTCACTGTACACGCTGCCCCCCCTCACTGTAACACAGCTGCCCCCCCTCACTGTACACGCTGCCCCCCTCACTGTACACGCTGCCCCCCCTCACTGTACACGCTGCCCCCCCTCACTGTACACGCTGCCCCCCTCACTGTACACGCTGCCCCCCCTCACTGTACACGCTGCCCCCCTCACTGTACACGCTGCCCCCCCCTCACTGTACACGCTGCCCCCCACTCACTGTACACGCTGCCCCCCCTCACTGTACACGCTGCCCCCCCTCACTGTACACGCTGCCCCCCCTCACTGTACACGCTGCCCCCCCTCACTGTACACGCTGCCCCCCCTCACTGTACACGCTGCCCCCCCTCACTGTACACGCTGCCCCCCCTCACTGTACACGCTGCCCCCCCTCACTGTACACGCTGCCCCCCCTCACTGTACACGCTGCCCCCCCTCACTGTACACGCTGCCCCCCCTCACTGTACAACGCTGCCCCCCCTCACTGTACACGCTGCCCCCCTCACGCTGCCCCCTCACTGACACGCTGCCCCCCTCACTGTACACGCTGGCCCCCCCTCACTGTACACGCTGCCCCCCCTCACTGTACACGCTGCCCCCCTCACTGTACACGCTGCCCCCCCTCACTGTACCGCTGCCCCCCCTCACTGTTACACGCTGCCCCCCCTCACTGTACACGCTGCCCCCCCTCACTGTACACGCTGCCCCCCCTCACTGTACACGCTGCCCCCCCTCACTGTACAACGCTGCCCCCCCTCACTGTACACGCTGCCCCCCCTCACTGTACACGCTGCCCCCCCTCACTGTACACGCTGGCCCCCCCTCACTGTACACGCTGCCCCCCTCACTGTACACGCTGCCCCCCCTCACTGTACACGCTGCCCCCCCTCACTGTACACGCTGCCTCCCCCTCACTGTACACGCTGCCCCCCCTCACTGTACACGCTGCCCCCCCTCACTGTACACGCTGCCCCCCCTCACTGTACACGCTGCCCCCCTCACTGTACACGCTGCCCCCCCTCACTGTACACGCTGCCCCCCTCACTGTACACGCTGCCCCCCCTCACTGTACACGCTGCCCCCCCTCACTGTACACGCTGCCCCCCCTCACTGTACACGCTGCCCCCCCCTCACTGTACACGCTGCCCCCCCTCACTGTACACGCTGCCCCCCCTCACTGTACACGCTGCCCCCCCTCACTGTACACGCTGCCCCCCCTCACTGTACACGCTGCCCCCCCTCACTGTACACGCTGCCCCCCCTCACTGTACACGCTGCCCCCCTCACTGTACACGCTGCCCCCCTCACTGTACACGCTGCCCCCCCTCACTGTACACCGCTGCCCCCCCTCACTGTACACGCTGTCCCCCCTCACTGTACACGCTGCCCCCCCTCACTGTACACGCTGCCCCCCCTCACTGTACACGCTGCCCCCCTCTCACTGTACACGCTGCCCCCCCTCACTGTACAACGCTGCCCCCCCTCACTGTACACGCTGCCCCCCCCTCACTGTACACGCTGCCCCCCCTCACTGTACACGCTGCCCCCCCTCACTGTACACGCTGCCCCCCTCACTGTACACGCTGCCCCCCCTCACTGTACACGCTGCCCCCCCTCACTGTACACGCTGCCCCCCCTCACTGTACAACGCTGCCCCCCCTCACTGTACACGCTGCCCCCCCTCACTGTACACGCTGCCCCCCCTCACTGTACACGCTGCCCCCCTCACTGTACACGCTGGCCCCCCCTCACTGTACACGCTGCCTCCCCCCTCACTGTACACGCTGCCCCCCCTCACTGTACACGCTGCCCCCCTCACTGTACACGCTGCCCCCCCTCACTGTACACGCTGCCCCCCCTCCTCACTGTACACGCTGCCCCCCCTCACTGTACACTCGCTGCCCCCCCTCACTGTACACGCTGCCCCCCTCACTGTACACGCTGCCCCCCCTCACTGTACACGCTGCCCCCCCTCACTGTACAACGCTGCCCCCCCCTCACTGTACACGCTGCCCCCCCTCACTGTACACGCTGCCCCCCCTCACTGTACACGCTGCCCCCCTCACTGTACACGCTGCCCCCCCCTCACTGTACACGCTGCCCCCCTCACTGTACACGCTGCCCCCCCTCACTGTACACGCTGCCCCCCCTCACTGTACACGCTGCCCCCCCTCACTGTACACGCTGCCCCCCCTCACTGTACCACGCTGCCCCCCCTCACTGTACACGCTGCCCCCCTCACTGTACACGCTGCCCCCCTCACTGTACACGCTGCCCCCCCTCACTGTACACGCTGCCCCCCCTCACTGTACACGCTGCCCCCCCTCACTGTACACGCTGCCCCCCTCACTGTACACGCTGCCCCCCCTCACTGTACACGCTGCCCCCCCTCACTGTACACGCTGCCCCCCCTCACTGTACACGCTGCCCCCCCTCACTGTACACGCTGCCC
Organism: Heptranchias perlo; assembly: GCF_035084215.1. Classification (NCBI taxonomy): domain Eukaryota; kingdom Metazoa; phylum Chordata; class Chondrichthyes; order Hexanchiformes; family Hexanchidae; genus Heptranchias; species Heptranchias perlo. Next base: position 38,904,207 of record NC_090352.1, read on the forward strand.
CCCCTCACTGTACACGCTGCCCCCCCCTCACTGTACACGCTGCCCCCCCTCACTGTACACGCTGCCCCCCCTCACTGTACACGCTGCCCCCCCTCACTGTACACGCTGCCCCCCCTCACTGTACACGCTGCCCCCCCCTCACTGTACACGCTGCCCCCCCTCACTGTACACGCTGCCCCCCCTCACTGTACACGCTGCCCCCACCTCACTGTACACGCTGCCCCCCCTCACTGTACACGCTGCCCCCCTCACTGTACACGCTGCCCCCCCTCACTGTACACGCTGCCCCCCCTCACTTGTACACGCTGCCCCCCCTCACTGTACACGCTGCCCCCCTCACTGTACACGCTGCCCCCCCTCACTGTACACGCTGCCCCCCCTCACTGTACAACGCTGCCCCCCCCTCACTGTACACGCTGCCCCCCTCACTGTACACGCTGCCCCCCCTCACTGTACACGCTGCCCCCCCTCACTGTACAACGCTGCCCCCCCCTCACTGTACACGCTGCCCCCCTCACTGTACACGCTGCCCCCCCTCACTGTACACGCTGCCCCCCCTCACTGGTACACGCTGCCCCCCCTCACTGTACACGCTGCCCCCCCTCACTGTACACGCTGCCCCCCTCACTGTACACGCTGCCCCCCCTCACTGTACACGCTGCCCCCCCTCACTGTACACGCTGCCCCCCCTCACTGTACACGCTGCCCCCCCTCACTGTACACGCTGCCCCCCCTCACTGTACACGCTGCCCCCCCTCACTGTACAACGCTGCCCCCCCTCACTGTACACGCTGCCCCCCTCACTGTACACGCTGCCCCCCCTCACTGTACACGCTGCCCCCCTCACTGTACACGCTGCCCCCCCTCACTGTACACGCTGCCCCCCCTCACTGTACACGCTGCCCCCCCCTCACTGTACACGCTGCCCCCCCCTCACTGTACACGCTGCCCCCCCCCTCACTGTACCAACGCTGCCCCCCCTCACTGTACACGCTTGCCCCCCCTCACTGTACACGCTGCCCCCCCCTCACTGTACACGCTGCCCCCCTCACTGTACACGCTGCCCCCCCTCACTGTACACGCTGCCCCCCCTCACTGTACACGCTGCCCCCCCTCACTGTACACGCTGCCCCCCCTCACTGTACAACGCTGCCCCCCCTCACTGTACACGCTGCCCCCCCTCACTGTACACGCTGCCCCCCCTCACTGTACACGCTGCCCCCCCCTCACTGTACACGCTGCCCCCCCTCACTGTACACGCTGCCCCCCCTCACTGTACACGCTGCCCCCCCTCACTGTACACACGCTGCCCCCCCCCTCACTGTACACGCTGCCCCCCCCTCACTGTACACGCTGCCCCCCACTACACGGCTGCCCCCCCCCTCACTGTACACGCTGCCCCCCCCCCTCACTGTACACGCCTGCCCCCCCCTCACTGTACACGCTGCCCCCCCCCTCACTGTACACCCTGCCCCCCCCCCTCACTGTGCTGGTACCCTCCCCTTACGATGGTTTTCCTCTCTTTCTCTCCCCCAGGTTGAAGATGGAGTGGTGCCTTCCGTTGAGGGTCTGAGCGCAGTGCGTGGAGCTCATCGAACCGCCAAGTTTAGGTAAGGAAACCTCGGGGACCCCCCACTCACGGTCAGGGTCAGTGACCGAGAGATCCCCACTCACGGTCAGGGTCAGTGACCGAGAGACCCCCACTCACGAGACCCCCACGCAACGGTCAGGGTCAGTGACCGAGAGACCCCCACGCACGGTCAGGGTCAGTGACCGAGAGACCCCCACGCACGGTCAGGGGTCAGTGACCGAGAGACCCCCACTCACGAGACCCCCACGCACGGTCAGGGTCAGTGACCGAGAGACCCCCCACTCACGAGACCCCCACGCACGGTCAGGGTCAGTGACCGAGAGACCCCCACGCAACGGTCAGGGTCAGTGACCGAGAGACCCCCACGCACGGTCAGGGTCAGTGACCGAGAGACCCCCCCACGCTACGGTCAGGGTCAGTGACCGAGAGACCCCCCACGCACCGTCAGGGTCAGTGACCGAGAGACCCCCACGCACCGTCAGGGTCAGTGACCGAGAGACCCCCCCACGCACGGTCAGGGTCAGTGACAGAGACCCTCAGGTCAGCTCCAGCACCAGGACCCACTCAGTGAATGTTTGTTAGGGTTGGGGGAGAAGCCATTGGGAGGGGCCATGTTTACTGTTGTGAGTGGGTGGGGTTGAGGTGACTGGGCGTCTCCGGAGGGCACTGAGTCTCACTGGGGTACGGGTTCCATGGGGGCCCCTCGGTACTCGATTACCTCTCATACCTGGCCTTAACCTGGACAATGAGTGTCACCAGGGTATTCGACCACAAGAGGCATCACAGCCAGCCCGTTGCTGCCCCTCACCTGATGACAACATACACCCGGGGGTCCTTCACCTGTGCAGGGGTATTCATGGGGTGGGGGGTTTATCCCTAAGATCCTCCCTGGGGACAGAAGGGGGGAAGAGGGGGATTTATCCCACTGTCTTCAATCTGCAGAATCCTTCAGTGAGAGAGACTCTGACTGTGGAGAAGTATTTTCAGCCGCTCGATGAGTCCTGATCCTCCGACTGAGTGTCGTTCTGTCCAGCTCATTAGTCCAGAGTTTCACTAATTGGAGACGGGCCCCATTGTACAGAGAAAAGAGGATTTTATCTCCTAATCTCCATGGAACTCAGCTGAGTCTGTGAGAAAGAAAGAAAGAGAGAGAGCGAGAGAGAGAGAGAGAGACGGAGGGGTGTGAGAGAGTTACAGAGACAGACAGACAGAGAGAGAGAGAGAGAGAGGAGGGAGAGAGAGAGCAAGAGAGTGAAAGATAGACCGACGCAGTCTCCTCTGTGTATAGGGGCCCTGTGCACCGGCCCAACAGAAAGAAATAAACCTCTTTGAAACAGGGATTTGTGGAGTACAATCTCACCCAGTCTGAATGTGCCCCTTCTCACCGTCACTGACCTATCAGCTGAGCAGCTCGAGTTGGCTCATCCTTTCTGGACCACTGAAGTATTTCAAACATTCTCTTTCCCCCAACTCCACACCCCCGCCCACGGACACCGACTCTCCCTGGGGTACGGCTCCCACGGACACCGACTCTCCCTGGGGTACGGGCTCCCACGGACACCGACTCTCCCTGGGGTACGGCTCCCACGGACACCGACTCTCCCTGGGGTACGGCTCCCACGGACACCGACTCTCCCTGGGGTACGGCTCCCACGGACACCGACTCTCCCTGGGGTACGGCTCCACGGACACCGACTCTCCCTGCGGTACGGCTCCCACGGACACCGACTCTCCCTGGGGTACGGGTTCCCCATTCCCCCTACGTGCGAGCGTTTATCTCAGTCGTCTTCTTCTCTTCTCCCCTCTCCTCAACAGTGATGTGGAGATGCCGGTGATGGACTGGGGTGGACAAATGTAAGGAATCTTACAACACCAGGTTATAGTCCAACAGTTTTTATTTGAAAATCACAAGCTTTCGGAGCTTACCTCCTTCGTCAGGTGAGTGAGTGAAAGGTCTCAAATCGCATATCTTATATTAGGCTGGGAGACGATCACAAGCAATCAAAGATGTCGTTGGTGTTCAGACAGGTTAGCCACGGAAAACATTACATCCCAGTATACTGAATACACAATGTGTCAGATTACAAAGACAGAGAGAGAAAGAGACCCGAAAGGCAGAGAGAGAGAGAGAGAATGTCCAGTTGTATTAAAAACAGATAACTTTTTTTTCGCTGGTGGGGTTACGTGTAGTGTGACATGAACCCAAGATCCCGGTTGAGGCCGTCCTCATGGGTGCGGAACTTGGCTATCAATTTCTGCTCGATGATTTTGCGTTGTCGTGTGTCTCGAAGGCCGCCTTGGAGAAGCGGCCAAGGCGGCCTTCGAGACACACGACAACGCAAAATCATTGAGCAGAAATTGATAGCCAAGTTCCGCACCCATGAGGACGGCCTCAACCGGATCTTGAGTTCATGTCACGCTACACGTAACCCCACCAGCGAAAAAAAAAGTTATCTGTTTTTAATACAACTGGACATTCTTCTCTCTCTCTCTGCCTTTCGGGTCTCTTCTCTCTCTGTCTTTGTAATCTGACACATTGTGTATTCAGTATACTGGGATGTAATGTTTTCCGTGGCTAACCTGTCTGAACACCAACGACACCTTTGATTGCTGTGATCGTCTCCAGCCTAATATATGCTATGCGTTTTTAGAATCCTTCACTCACCTGACGAAGGAGGTAAGCTCCGAAAGCTTGTGATTTTCAAATAAAACTGTTGGACTGTAATCTGGTGTTTTAAGATTCCTTACATTTCTCCTCAACAGTAGCTGAGATTGAACACTCACAGCCTGAGGACTGGATCCAATGCCGGGTCTTGTCAACTCCCTGAAGCCGTTTCAATGATGATGTTTTATAATGTAATGTGGATATTTGTAAAGTGCAGCTCACTCTGTCTGTCTGTGTGTGTGTCTGTGTGTGTGTGTCTGTCTCTCTCGCTCTCTCAAAAGAGCATAAGCAATAGGAGCAGGAGTAGGCCAACGGCCCCTCGAGCCTGCTCCGTCGTTCAATAAGATCATGGCTGATCTTCGACCTCAAGCTCCACTTTCCCGCCCCTATTCCCCATATCCCTTGATTCCCTTAGTGTCCAAAAATCTATCGATCTTAGCCTTGAATATACTCAATGACTCAGCATCCACAGCCCTCTGGGGTAGAGAATTCCAAAGATTCACAACCCTCTGAGTGAAGCAATTCCTCCTCATCTCAGTCCTAAATGTCCGACCCCTTATCCTGAGACTATGCCCCCTGGTTCTAGACTCTCCGGCCAGAGAAACAATCTCTCAGCATCTACCCTGTCAAGCCCCCTCATAATCTTACATGTTTCAATGAGATCACCTCTCATTCTTCTAAACTCCAGACAGTATAGGTCCATTCTACTCAATCTCTCCTCATAGGACAACCCTCTCATCCCAGGAATCAATCTAGTGAACCTTCATTGCACCGCCTCTAAGGCAAATATATCCTTCCTTAGATAAGGAGACCAAAACTGTACACAGTACTCAGGTGTGGTCTCACCAAAGCCCTGTACAATTGTAGTAAGACTTCCTTACTCTTATACTCCAACCCCCTTGCAATAAAGGCCAACATGCCATTTGCTTTCCTAATTGCTTGCTATACCTGCATGATAACTTTTTGTGTTTCTTGTATGAGGACACCCAAATCTCTCTGAACACCAACATTTAATAGTTTCTCACCATTTAAAAAAAATATTCTGTTTTTCTATTCTTCCTACCAAAGTGAATAACCTCACATTTCCCCACATTATACTCCATCTGCCACCTTCTTGCCCACTCACTTAACCTGTCTATATCCCTTTGCAGATTCTTTGTGTCCTCCTCACAGCTTACTTTCCCACCTAGCTTTGTATCGTCAGCAAACTTGGATACATTACACTCGGTCCCTTCATCCATGTCATTAATATAGATTGTAAATAGCTGAGGCCCAAGCACTGATCCTTGTGGTACCCCAGTAGTTACAGCCTGACAACCTGAGAATGACCCGTTTATCACTCTCTGTTTTCTGTCCGTTAACCAATCCTCTATCCATGTTAAAATATTACCCCCAACCCCATGAGCCCTTATTTTGCATAACAACATATTATGTGGCACCTTATCGAATGCCTTTTGAAAATCCAAATATACGACATCCACTGGTTCACCTTTATCTACCCTGTTGGTTACATCTCAAAAAACTCTAATAAATTTGTTAAACACGATTTCCCTTTCATAAAACCATGTTGACTCTGCCTAATCATATTATGATTTTTTAAGTGCCCTGTTACCACTTCCTTAATAATGGATTCCAGCATTTTCCCGATGACTGATGTCAGGCTAACTGGCCTGTAGTTCCCTGTTTTCTCTCTCCATCCTTTCTTGAATAGCAGGGTGACATTTGCCACCGTCCAATCCGCTGGGACCGTTCTAGAAACTAGGAATTTGGAAGATCAAAAACCAATGCATCCACTATCTCTGCAGCCTCTCTCTCCATCTCTCCCCCTCCCCTTTCCCTCCCCCCCGCTTTTTTCCCCCTCTCTTTCCCCCCTCTCTCACGTCCTCTCTGCCTCTTTCACTCTCTTGCTTTCTATTTCTATCTCGCTGTGACTCTCGCACACTCTCTCACCCTTTCTTTTTCACGCTCTCACTCTCCATATCCCACTCTCTCGCCCCTGTCTTTAACCCCATTCTCTCGTCCCCGTCTTTAACCCCATTCTCTCGCCCCCGTCTTTAACCCCATTCTCTCGTCCCCGTCTTTAACCCCACTCTCTCGCCCCCGTCTTTAACCCCACTCTCTCGCCCCCGTCTTTAACCCCACTCTCTCGCCCCCGTCTTTAACCCCACTCTCTCGCCCCCCGTCTTTAACCCCACTCTCTCGTCCCCGTCTTTAACCCCACTCTCTCGTCCCCGTCTTTAACCCCACTCTCTCGCCCCCGTCTTTAACCCCACTCTCTCAGCCCCCGTCTTTAACCCCACTCTCTCTGCCCCCGGTCTTTAACCCACTCTCTCTTCGCCCCCGTCTTTAACCCCACTCTCTCGCCCCCGTCTTTAACCCCACTCTCTCGCCCCCGTCTTTAACCCCACTCTCTCGCCCCCGTCTTTAACCCCACTCTCTCTCGCCCCCGTCTTTAACCCACTCTCTCGCCCCCGTTCTTTAACCCCACTCTCTCGCCCCAGTCTTTAACCCCGCTCTCTCGCCCCCGTCTTTAACCCCGCTCTCTCGCCCCCGTCTTTAACCCCGCTCTCTCGCCCCCCGTCTTTAACCCCGCTCTCTCGCCCCCCGTCTTTAACCCCGCTCTCTCGCCCCCGTCTTTAACCCCGCTCTCTCGCCCCCGTCTTTAACCCCGCTCTCTCGCCCCCGTCTTTAACCCCGCTCTCTCGCCCCGTCTTTAACCCCGCTCTCTCGCCCCCGTCTTTAACCCCGCTCTCTCGCCCCCGTCTTTAACCCCGCTCTCGTCGCCCCCGTCTTTAACCCCGCTCTCTCGCCCCCGTCTTTACCCCGCTCTCTCGCCCCCGTCTTTAACCCCGCTCTCTCGCCCCCCGTCTTTAACCCCGCTCTCTCGCCCCCGTCTTTAACCCCGCTCTCTCGCCCCCGTCTTTAACCCCGCTCTCTCGCCCCCGTCTTTAACCCCGCTCTCTCGCCCCCGTCTTTAACCCCGCTCTCTCGCCCCCGTCTTTAACCCCGCTCTCTCGCCCCCGTCTTTAACCCGCTCTCTCGCCCCCGTCTTTAACCCCGCTCTCTCGCCCCCGTCTTTAACCCCGCTCTCTCGCCCCCGTCTTTAACCCCGCTCTCTCGCCCCCGTCTTTAACCCCGCTCTCTCGCCCCCAGTCTTTAACCCCGCTCTCTCTCCACAGGATCCATATTGTGACGTGGAATGTTGGAACCCGCCTCTCCTCCCGATGATGTCACCACTTTACTCCATTTGGAATTTCAGACACAAGAGATGGACATGTACGTGATTGGGTGAGTGAGGTCGGTGCACGTGATTGGGTGAGTGAGGTCGGTGCACGTGATTGGGTGAGTGAGGTCGGTGCACGTGATTGGGTGAGTGAGGTCGGTGCACGTGATTGGGTGAGTGAGGTCGGTGCACGTGATTGGGTGAGTGAGGTCGGTGCACGTGATTGGGTGAGTGAGGTCGGTGCACGTGATTGGGTGAGTGAGGTCGGTGCACGTGATTGGGTGAGTGAGGTCGGTGCACGTGATTGGGTGAGTGAGGTCGGTGCACGTGATTGGGTGAGTGAGGTCGGTGCACGTGATTGGGTGAGTGAGGTCGGTGCACGTGATTGGGTGAGTGAGGTCGGTGCACGTGATTGGGTGAGTGAGGTCGGTGCACGTGATTGGGTGAGTGAGGTCGGTGCACGTGATTGGGTGAGTGAGGTCGGTGCACGTGATTGGGTGAGTGAGGTCGGTGCACGTGATTGGGTGAGTGAGGTCGGTGCACGTGATTGGGTGAGTGAGGTCGGTGCACGTGATTGGGTGAGTGAGGTCGGGTGCACGTGATTGGGTGAGTGAGGTCGGTGCACGTGATTGGGTGAGTGAGGTCGGTGCACGTGATTGGTGAGTGAGGTCGGTGCACGTGATTGGGTGAGTGAGGTCGGTGCACGTGATTGGGTGAGTGAGGTCGGTGCACGTGATTGGGTGATGGGTATCCGGGCGAGTGGTCAGGGTCTAGTGAATACTGCCATTGTGGTTAGTTCCCCTCCATTTGTCTCCCCTTCTCTCCTTACGACACTGGGGTTCTGCTGGGGTAGTTCCATCAATGGAAGCCAGCTTCTTACCCAAGTGTTGACAGGCTGTTCAACCATGAGTGGCCATCGCATCCCATAACCTTTCAACCTGGCCTCCTTCACATTCCCCCCTCTCCACCCCCCACTCCTCATTCGGTGCCAGAGCCTCCTTGCCCCACAGTCTGGAAGTCTCTCCACTGAGCCCCTCCCTCCCTACTCCTCTGACAGCCTCTGGTCCCCTCCCCCTCAGGCGCTGTCCTGTCCCTGTCCCCTGTCCCTGTCCCTGTCCCTGTCCCTGTCCCTGTCCCTGTCCCTGTCCCTGTCCCTGTCCTCTGTCCCTGTCCCTGTCCCTGTCCCTGTCCCTGTCCCTGTCCCTGTCCCTGTCCGCACGCTCACATCCACTTCCAGCCTGACTCAGGTTCATTTTCTTTTTCCTCTTTAACCCTCCCTAGTCACCCGCCCCGCTCCCCCCCCCCCCCAGAATCCCCCAGCTGAAATCCGCTAACTTGGCACAGGCGGGCTTTGAACTAGAGACCTTCGTGGTGTGAATGGCTCAGTGCCGAACATCCAGTGCATTAACCCAACGAGTCACGAGACCCCAATGGACCCCAGCTAGGACTGGATGCTAGTTGGCGGGGGGGCCTTGATTGGGATGCCTTGGTTGGCATGGTGCTGATTGGGATGCTTGGGTTGGCATGGTGCTGAATGGGATGCCTTGGGTTGGCATGGTGCTGATTGGGATGCCTTGGGTTGGCATGGTGCTGATTGGGATGCCCCGGTTGGCATGGTGCTGATTGGGATGCCCCGGGTTGGCATGGTGCTGATTGGGATGCCTCGGGTTGGCATGGTGCTGAATGGGATGCCTTGGGTTGGCATGTGCTGATTGGGGTGCCCCGGGTTGGCATGGTGCTGATTGGGATGCCCCGGGTTGGCATGGTGCTGATTGGATGCCCTGGGTTGGCATGGATCATTGGTGCACCTTGGGTTGATGTGACCCACTGACTCCTCATCATTGTGATCCGATTAGTTTACAGGAACTGAACTCGAAGGTGCCCTCGTTCCTGGTTGACATGGCATTCTACGACCCATGGACCATCTTTATCACCAACTCGCTAGCTCCCCTGGGCTACGTTAAGGTAAATCTGAAACTGATCCTTTGCACAGGTACAAACAGTAATCAGAAAGGTTAATGGAATGTTGGCCTTAATCTTAAGGGGGCTGAAATACAATGGGGAGGAAGTGATGCTCCAGTTGTACAGAGCCTTGATCAGACCCCATCAGTCCTGGACACCGCACCTCAGGAAGGATATATTGGCCTTGCAGGGGGTGCAGTGCAGATTCACCAGAATGATACCGGGGTTAAAGGATTGAATAATAGGACAGGTTACATCAACTAGGCTTGTATTCCCTCGAGTATAGAAGATTAAGGGGTGATCTAATCGAGGTGTTTAAGATGATTAAAGATTTGACAGGGTAGATAGAGAGAAACTATTTCCTCTGGTGGGGGAGTCCAGAACAAGGGGCAGAACCTTAAAATTAGAGCCAGGCCGTTCAGGGTGAGATGTCAGGAAGCACTTCTTCACACAAAGGGGAGTGGAAATATGGAACTCTCTCCCCAAAAAAGCTGTTGAGGCTGGGGGTCAATTGAAATTTCAAGAGTGAGATCGATCGATTTTTGTTGGGTATCGAGGGATACGGAACAAAGGCGGGTAAATGGAGTTGAGGTACAGATCAGCCATGATCTAATTGAATGGTGGAACAGGCTCGAGGGGCTGAATGGCCTCTTCCTGTTCCTGTGTAACAGGCTCGAGGGGCTGAATGGCCTCTTCCTGTTCCTGGGTAACAGACTCGAGGGGCTGAATGGCCTCTTCTGTTCCTGTGTAACAGACTCGAGGGGCTGAATGGCCTCTTCCTGTTCCTGTGTAACAGGCTCGAGGGGCTGAATGGCCTCTTCCTGTTCCTGTGTAACAGACTCGAGGGGCTGAATGGCCTCTTCTCCTGTTCCTGTGTAACAGGCTCGAGGGGCTGAATGGCCTCCTTCTGTTCCGATGTCCCCCTATTTATTAACCGCACTGTTATAACCAGTGTGAGTCGACAGAAAACAATGTCTAGAAGAATTCTGAAGCTTTGATAATCAAACCCAGATTGCCCAGGGGAGGGAGGAACTACTTTGTTCGAGCACCACTCCAGGGTGGTATTCCACCGCAGTGCTGAGGGAGCGCCGCACTGTGGGAGGGTCAGTGCTGAGGGAGCGCTGCACTGTCGGAGGGTCAATACTGAGGGAGCGCTGCACTGTCGGAGGGTCAGTACTGAGGGAGCGCCGCACTGTCGGAGGGTCAGTACTGAGGGAGCGCCGCACTGTCGGGATGGTCAGTACTGAGGGAGCGCCGCACTGTCGGAGGGTCAGTACTGAGGGAGCGCCGCACTGTCGGAGGGTCAGTACTGAGGGGGTGCTGCACTGTCGGAGGGTCAGTGCTGAGGGGGTGCTGCACTGTCGGAGGGTCAGTACTGAGGGGGTGCTGCACTGTCGGAGGGTCAGTACTGAGGGGGCGCCGCACTGTCGGAGGGTCAGTGCTGAGGGAGCGCCGCACTGTCGGAGGGTCAGTGCTGAGGGAGCGCCGCACTGTCGGAGGGTCAGTGCTGAGGGGGTGCTGCACTGTCGGAGGGTCAGTGCTGAGGAGCGCTGCACTGTCGGAGGTGCCATCGTTTGGATAAAGCATTAAACTGAGGCCCTATCTGCTGGTTCAAGTTAGAGTTGCCACTTTGGCTGGACATAGTCCTGGAGGTTTCATCACATGACCTCCGAAACAGCCTTTTTTCCCACATCTCCAATATTTTTATAATTAATAAACAAAAATGTTCAAAAAAAATAAAAAAGACACTTTTTTTTGAATGCCCTGATGATTTTACTCTTGGGTTTTGCTCGCAGTAGTGTCCGGGAAATTAATCTTTAATTCCTGGAGACTCCAGGACAATCCTGGAGGGTTGGCAACCCCAGTTGAGGTGGATGTTAAAGATCCCACGGCAAGATTCGAAGAGCAGCAGGGGAGTTCTCCCTGGTGCCCTGGGACCAACGTCCCACCCTCAGCCAACACCACCAAATCACAGTTTAAATGGTCATGCGTCCAGTTGAAGTGTGTGGAATCTTGCTGTGCACAAAATGGCTGCCTCATCTGCCTGCGTAACAGTCACCGGCGGGCATGGATGTAATTCATTGTGGGTGAAGCTCTTTGAGGCCTTTTCTGAGGGAGATGAGGCTGTGTGAAATCACGAGGCTTCTTGAGTGTTACAGAAATTTGCTCCCAAGTTGAGCGGGAGGATTTAAAGGGGCAGTCCGTCCCCATCATCACCGCTCAGAAGCTGGTGTCTGTGGTGCCCGCTTCCTTCCTCACCCCCGAACATGGCTCTCAATTGTGCAGCGGAAACATACAGAGCAGGGAAGACCCCCCCAGTTGATCTAAACTGTGCTGAGTTAGTTTCCTTCAACTGAGGAGGAATTTGGGGTGCTACACTTGGCCTCAGTGCCAGGGAAGGGGGTGGTGGGGGGAGGGGGTGGAATTAACCAGGATTCTCACTCTGATTGCTGTCTGGAGAAGATTCTAGAAAGTGGTCATTGAGGCAGGTTTGGATTGGGGTTGGCTGTGTGGCCCCCCCTTCCCATGGTGGAATATCCACTGACACTCATCGTCTAGCCTTGCGTTGGAAGGTACTGGATGGTGTCTGGGGACATGTCCCCCAAGCAAAAGGAACGGAGGGGAACAAACTGGGGGAGGGATGCGAGGAACGGAAAGGTATCTAACCTCTGACCTCTTCTCCCCCAGGTAACCTCAATCCGGATGCAGGGTGTTCTGCTGTTGATCTTTGTAAAGTGTTCACACCTGCCTTACGTCCGGGACCTTCAGACCAATTACACCCGGACTGGGCTGTTTGGATACTGGGTAAGGGCATCTCTCCAGTCCAGGCTCTGAGTCTGGCACCGAGTGCGGGTAAACGCGGCACGTGAGGGGTTAACAAGGCGCGGTACGGTCAGAGACCTCGCCGCCGATCTCTGGCTACAGACCAAAGTCAAACCAGGGGCGTTTAACCCTTTCATTGTCCCCTCCGAGTCTCCGCTCACACCAGGCCTCTCGTGCGCATAGATCAGGCAGAGCCCGGTTGAGGTGATATGACCTTGGCTGACAGTACAGGCCCCCTGGGGTGAGAAGGAGGGGGAAATCAGCCAGGGTTGGCATCACCGCGACTGCGGCTGGAAAGGGCGAGTGGCCATTGGGGTGAGCACGGGCTTGGATTCGGCTGGTGACCCCCTTCAAGGTCAAAGACCTTTCCAACATTTCCTCTCTGGGCTCTCACATGGGAAAATGACCACCAGCTCCCAGCACGAGAGGAGAGGGGGTGGAGGAGAGGGGGTGGAGGGGAGGGGAGGGGAGGGGAGGGGAGGAGGAGGAGGAGGAGGAGGAGGAATAGGGGTTGGGGAGGAGGAGGAGGAGGAGGAGGAGGAGGAGGAGGAGGGGAAGGGATGAGATGAGATGAGATGAGATGAGAGGAGGGGGAGGGAGTTGGAGACGGAGGAGACTGGATACAGATTGGTGAAAAAAATGTTAAAGTGGAAATAAAAACAGGAAGTGCCTGGGAATGTTCAGATCGGGCAGCGTCTGGAGAGACCGGGAGAGGACAGACTCGCATTTATATAGCACCTTTCACAAGCTCAGGACGTCCCAAAGCACTTTACAGCCAATGAAGTATTTTTGAAGTGTAGTCACTGTTGTAATGTAGGAAACGCAACAGCCAATTTGCGCACAGCAAGATCCCACAAACAGCAACGTGATAACGAGCAGATTACCTTTACCTCCTGTGTAATCAGTCTGTGACTGGTAAGTGATGGAATCTGTCCATTGCGGTATTTTGTTAGTATGGTGTATTAAATAATTTGAACAAAGTTTGTGAATTCCGCTATTGCATGTGGGGTTTTTGTATTACATGTCCTGCTGTTTATCGATGTGCAGGAGCCTCTTTGGGACATTCACTAATTTACACAGTCTGGGATTCCAGTTTATTGTTTAATTACGATTGGAAACCTCAGTGCCCGATGTCTCTCTATTACTTGTGGTGTAAATTGCCGGGGACCAGAGAGTTTGATGGTTTGCTGTTCTGTAATTGACTTTTCTTCAACTTTGATTTGCAAAATGCCTTCGGTCAACTAAAGTCGATCAGGAGTCTTGAGAACTGACGTTTGTTGAGTGCTACGAGCTAAACGAGTTACCGTCTCGGCACGAGGTCCAGCACAGCACGAAGCTGCTTTATTTAGAATTTCCAACCCTGATAGACTTGTTTTAAGTTCAAGATCAAATTTGCATAGGAGCAGGAGGAGGCCATTCAGCCCCTCGAGCCTGTTCCGCCATTCAGTTCGATCATGGCTGATCTGTACCTCAACTCCTTTCACCCTCCTTTGCTCCCTATCCTCGATACCCAACAAAACTCTGTCGATCTCAGTTTTGAAAGCTCCAATTGACCCCCAGAATCCACAGCTTTTTGGGGGAGAGAGTTCCAGATTTCCACTCCCCTTTGTGTGAAGAAGTGCTTCCTGACATCACCCCTGAACGGCCTGGCTCTAATTTTAAGGTTCTGCCCCCTTGTTCTGGACTCCCCCCACCAGAGGAAATAGTTTCTCTCTATCTACCCTATCAAATCCTTTTAACATTTTAAAGACCTCAATTCAATCACCCCTCAACCTAATAAACTCGAGGGAATACAAGCCCAGTCTCTGCAACCTGTCCTCATAATTTAACCAGTATCATTCTGGTGAATCTGCACTGCACCCCTCCAAGGCCAATATATCCTTCCTGAGGTGCGGTGCCCAGAACTGAACCCGGTCTCCAGATGGGGTCTGACCAAGGCTCTGTACCACTGGAGCATCACTCCCTCCCCATTGTATTCCAGCCCCCTCGAGATAAAGGCCAACAGTCCATTAGCCTTTTGGATTACACTTCACACCTGTGCAGTAGCTGAGAGTGTTTTATGGACACCCAAATCCCTTTGCTCCTCCACAGGTCCTCGTCTCTCCCCATTTAGAAAATATTCCGAATTACTCGGCCGAGGGCAGAGGATGGGGTGTGATTGGCATTCACCGAGATCTTTTGCTGATTGATTTTGTGCTCTCTCTCTCCCCACCCCCCCATCTCTCTCTCCATCTCTGTCTCCCTCCCTCTCTCGTTCTCTCTCTCCTCTCTCTCTCTTCCCCCCGCCCCCTCACTCTTCCTCTCTGTCCCACTCACTCACCCTATCTCTCTTTCCCCCCGCCCCCCAATCTCTCTCTCCATCTCTGTCTCCCTCCCTCTCTCGCTCTCCCTCTTTGTCCCACTCTCTCACCCTCTCTCTCCCCCCTCAGGGCAACAAAGGGGGTGTGGCCATTCGTCTGTCCATCTACGGACACCTGGTCTGCTTCCTGAACTGCCACCTGCCGGCGCACATGGAGAATTCCCACCAGCGGCTGGACACCTTCGAGCGAATTCTGGACGTGTTGCAGTTCACCGGCAAGAAGGCCCAGGCCATTCTCGATCACGAGTGAGTGCCAGCCGAGAGCCCATGCAATGTGCGCGATCAGCGGGGCCCTCCCCCTCCCTTTCCCCCCCTGACCCTTCCCCACTCACCCTTTTCCCCCCTTCTCCTCCCTCCCCCCCCGCCTTGCTCCCTCCTCCTCCCCCCCCCCCCCCTCCCCTCCCCTCTCTCCTTTTTTCCTCCCCTCATGTCTGGGTATGTTTTAGACCAGTTGACAGAGATTGATTTGCTATTACATGGATTTACAGCACAGAAACAGGCCATTCGGCCCAACATGTCTATGTTAGCGGTTATGCTCCACACGAGCCTCCTCCCTCCCTACTTCATCTCACCCTATCAGCATATCCTTCTATTCCTTTCTCCCTCATGTGTTTATCCAGCTTCCCCTTAAATGTATCCACACTATTCACCTCAACTACTCCTTGTGGAGTGAGTTCCACATTCTCATCACTCTCTGGTAAAGAAGTTTCTCCTGAATTCCCTATTGGATTTATTAGTGACTATCTTATATTGATGGCCCCCAGATCTGGTCTCCCCCACGAGTGGAAACATCTCCTCTACCTCCACCCGATCGAACCCTTTCATAGTGACCTGATAGAGGTCTTTAAGATTATGATTACCAACAACGCCATTATTGTTGTATCAGCGATTACCCCGATGGTGGAAGGTGAACTCGATGGGCCTCGGTCTTTTTTCATCCAGTGATTCCTGTTCCTCTGATTCTTGCCCCGGGGGTCTCGCCCCTCCCTGGTTTTGTTTCATTAACGAGTCTTGTCTCCCACAGCCTGGTGTTCTGGTTCGGGATCTCAACTTCCGTATTGCCGATCACGGGCTGCACTTCCTCCGTGAGTCAATCAGCAAGAACCCGCTACCACCTGCTGTGGGACAAGGATCAGGTCAGGACAAAGGGCACGGGGTCCCAGAGTACAAGAGCAGCACAGCCCCCTCCTCACTGCCCCTCATTCACTCCCGGGGAAGGTACAGGTTAGATACAGAGTAAAGCTCCCTCTACACTGTCCCATCAAACACTCCCAGGGCAGGTACAGGGTTAGATACAGAGTAAAGCTCCCTCTACACTGTTCCATCAAACACTCCCAGGGCAGGTACAGCACGGGTTAGATACAGAGTAAAGCTCCCTCTACACTGTCCCATCAAACACTCCCAGGGCAGGTACAGGGTTAGATACAGAGTAAAGCTCCCTCTACACTGTCCCATCAAACACTCCCAGGGCAGGTACAGGGTTAGATACAGAGTAAAGCTCCCTCTACACTGTCCCATCAAACACTCCCAGGACAGGTACAGCACGGGTTAGATACAGAGTAAAGCTCCCTCTACACTGTTCCATCAAACACTCCCATCAAACACTCCCAGGCAGGTACAGGGTTAGATACAGAGTAAAGCTCCCTCTACACTGTCCCATCAAACACTCCCAGGACAGGTACAGCACGGGTTAGATACAGAGTAAAAGCTCCCTCTACACTGTCCCATCAAAACACTCCCAGGGCAGGTACAGGGTTAGATACAGAGTAAAGCTCCCTCTACACTGTCCATCAAACACTCCCAGGGCAGGTACAGGGTTAGATACAGAGTAAAGCTCCCTCTACACTGTCCCATCAAACACTCCCAGGGCAGGTACAGGGTTAGATACAGAGTAAAGCTCCCTCTACACTGTCCCATCAAACACTCCCAGGGCAGGTACAGGGTTAGATACAGAGTAAAGCTCCCTCTACACTTATTAATGTGGATCAGTGTCCCCTCCTATTATCAGTTAGACTTGGAGATTGTCAAATCACTATTTTTCGTGTAGTTTCTCTCTGTACCTGAAGATAACTGAGGACTGGGTTAAAACTGCCCAAAATATCCTCTTACAAGGTCCTTATAGACAGTAAAGAGGAGACTTCAATCCGCTGAGTCTGGTACTGGGATTAAAACCTGGGTTGGTGAAAGGGATAGTGAGCTGTGTAATGAAGTGTGCGTGCATGTAATATACAGTGAATTCCCCAGCACTCTCACCCACTCCTGTCCCCCACAGCTCAACAAGGCTAAGAAGACCGAGCCAGTCCTGAAGGGATTCCTGGAGGGACAGCTCCTCTTCAAACCCACGTACAAGTTCAACCTGGACTCCATGGACTACGACACCAGGTAACCCCTGACCCGTTGTGACCCCCAATCTCTGGCAGTGAGAGTCAGCAGAATATTCCGTCATCGCGCAGGAGTTGGCCATTCAGCCCCTCGATCCTGTTTATATAGGAGCAGGAGTTGGCCATTCAGCCCCTCGATCTGTTTATATAGGAGCAGGAGTTGGCCATTCAGCCCCTCGATCCTGTTTATATAGTAGCAGGAGTTGGCCATTCAGCCCCTCGATCCTGTTTATATAGGAGCAGGAGTTGGCCATTCAGCCCCTCGATCCTGTTATATAGGAGCAGGAGTTGGCCATTCAGCCCCTCGATCCTGTTATATAGGAGCAGGAGGAGGCCATTTAGCCCCTTGACCCTGTTCTGCCATTCAATCAGACCATGGCTGATCTGTCCCTCAACCCCATTTACCCGCCTTTGCTCCATATCCCTCGATGCTCTCACCCAACAAAAATTTATTAACCTCAGTCTTGAAATTTTCAATTGATCCCCAGCATTTACAGCTTTTTGGGGGGAGAGAGTTCCAGATTCCCACTCCCCTTTGTGTGAAGAAGTGCTTCCTGACATCCCCCCTGAACGGCCTGGCTCTAATTTTAAGGTTCTGCCCCCTTGTTCCGGACTCCCCCCACCAGAGGAAATAGTTTCTCCGAATCTACCTCCTCGAATCCCGTTATCGTTGGAATCGAAGTCTGGTTTATTCTGTTTGTTGTGTTCGGCTCTCCTGGGATCTGCTGCCATTGTTTACAGCTCACAAGCAGGTGGGCGGCCATTCCTCTCCTTGTGACATTTCTCCACTCACACGTTCCCCTCTTCCTGACACTGTCACACTCCCAGCCGCCGCGCTCCGTGTTTCACCAGACTCCACTCGCTGCGCTGGGCAAATTCACCTCTCGGATCCCAGTCCCTTCCTCTCACGTGTTGCTCCTCCTTCCTCTCCCTGTCAGTGGGAAGAAACGGAAACCGGCCTGGACGGACCGGATCCTTTGGAAAGTTAAAGAACGCTCCCACGGAGAGAGTGAGGCCCATGGATCGGACTTGAAGAAGCCCATCGGAGTGACGTTAAACTCCTACGACAGCCAAATGGAGTACGGAATCAGCGATCACAAGCCGGTGTCAGGCACCTTTAGCCTAGAGGTGAGGAGATAAGGGGGAACGCATTAATCGACGGACATTAACGATGCTGCTACAGGGACCGTTTACCCAGGGGCACATCCGCCTCAAACCAGCAACTAGCTCAAAAAAAGTCTCCTTTTTTTATAAAGAGCAATTGGATTCATGACTGAAACCTCAGACTGTCTGAAATACACAGCAGGTCAGTCATGCACACCCACCCACCTTCTCCCCATATCCCACCCACCTTCTCCCCATATCCCACCCACCCACCTTCTCCCCATATCCCACCCACCCACCTTCTCCCCATATCCCACCCACCCACCTTCTCCCCATATCCCACCCACCCACCTTCTCCCCATATCCCACCCACCCACCTTCTCCCCATATCCCACCCACCCACCTTCTCCCCATATCCCACCCACCCACCTTCTCCCCATATCCCTCCCACCCACCTTCTCCCCATATCCCTCCCACCCACCTTCTCCCCATATCCCACCCACCCACCTTCTCCCCATATCCCACCCACCTTCTCCCCATATCCCTCCCACCCACCCACCTTCTCCCCATATCCCTCCCACCCACCCACCTTCTCCCCATATCCCTCCCACCCACCCACCTTCTCCCCATATCCCTCCCACCCACCCACCTTCTCCCCATATCCCTCCCACCCACCCACCTTCTCCCCATATCCCTCCCACCCACCCACCTTCTCCCCATATCCCTCCCACCCACCCACCTTCTCCCCATATCCCTCCCACCCACCCACCTTCTCCCCATATCCCTCCCACCCACCCACCTTCTCACCATATCCCACCCACCCACCTTCTCCCCATATCCCTCCCACCCACCCACCTTCTCCCCATATCCCTCCCACCCACCCACCTTCTCCCCATATCCCACCCACCCACCTTCTCCCCATATCCCACCCACCCACCCTCTCCCCATATCCCACCCACCCATCCACCTTCTCCCCATACCCCTCAGTCAATTCTCTGTCCAGAAACAGGGGCAGGTTTGATGGACGAGCTGGTCTTTTCCTGCCCATCAATTCCTTATGTTCGTGAACACATCCAATTGTCTCCTGTTCTTTTTCTGCCCCATTCTGTAGCCGATGGTGCATAACTGTGGGATTGATATCCAGGCCCGCCACTGATGCTTTGTTTTGTTTTGTGTGTCCAGTTTGAGAAACTCATCACTCAGCCACTGGTCGAGCTGCAGCCGGAGGGGGAGTGGGTCCCTGGGCATGACGCGGTCATCTCTTACTGCATGCTGGAGGAGTATCCCAGCAGCACCTGGGACTGGATCGGTCTGTTCAAGGTAACTTTTTAAAAGAAATTCTCACCATGTTTAGGCCTCAGCTGGAGTATTGTGTTCAATTCTGGGCATCACACACTAGGAAGGATGTTAAGGCCTTGGAGAGGGTGCAGAGGAGATTTACTAGAATGGTACCAGGGATGAGGGACTTCAGTAATGTGGAGAGACTGGAGAAGCTGGGATTGTTCTCCTTAGAGCAGAGAAGGTTAAGGGGAGATTTGATCGAGGTGTTCAAAATCATGAAGGGTTTTGATAGAGTAAATAAGGAGAAACCGTTTCCAGTGGCAGGAGGGTCGGTAACCAGAGGACACAGATTTGAGGTAATCGGCAAAAGAGCCAGAGGCGAGATGAGGAAACATTTTTTACGCAGTGAGTTGTGATGATCTGGAACGCGCTGCCTGAAAGGGCGGTGGAAGCAGATTCAATAATAACTTTCAAATGGGAATTGGATAAATACTTGAAGGAAAAATATTTGCAGGGCCATGAGGAAAGAGCAGG
Organism: Heptranchias perlo; assembly: GCF_035084215.1. Lineage (NCBI taxonomy): Eukaryota > Metazoa > Chordata > Chondrichthyes > Hexanchiformes > Hexanchidae > Heptranchias > Heptranchias perlo. The sequence continues at coordinate 38,924,130 of NC_090352.1, forward strand.
GGAACGGGACTAATTGGATAGCTCTTTCAAAGAGCCGGCACAGGTACGATGGGCCGAATGGCCTCCTTCCGTGCTGTACCTACTATGACATCCCTCAGTGCCATCTCCTAGGTTTTGTATCGCGGTGCTGGGTGATCTGAGGAGTTCCTCAGTGTTGAGGTCCTGGGGAAGATTGAGTGAGTGAGTGAGTGAGTGAGTGAGTGAGTGAGTGAGTGAGTGAGTGAGTGAGTGAGGGCCGGCCGGTGCGTTGCAGAGATGTCGCTGACCGTGTCTGCCATTTCAGGTCGGGTTCCGAAGTCACAGTGACTACGTGACGTACCTCTGGGTCAAGGACGATGAGTTGACGGTCAACGAGGACATCTACCAGGTAAGCAGTGTGTCCGTCTCCTCTCCTCCTCGTCGGCCACCTAAGGTCACCAACTCTGGACGTATTCCTGGAGTTTTCACCACATGACCTCCCGCCTCCAACTGTCCCGTCCAGCCAAAGATGGGATCATTTTCCCATCGCCAATATTTTTATAATTAATAAAGTGTTCAAAGAAAATGAAGAAAACACAATTTTTTTTAATACTGCAGTGATTTTTCTCCCGGGTTTTTCTCCCAGCCTTGTCCAGAAGAATAGTCTCCAATCCCTGGAGACTCCAGGACAATCCTGGAGGGTTGGCAACAACTACTGCCACCAGTTGCAGACAAGATTATCCAGCGTCTATCTCTGAGGGTCTGCAGGGCCTGGCTCCTCTCCTCAGTGCCCCTGTGGGGCTAATCACAGGGTCGTTGAACAGCGATCAGGAGCAGGGACCCCAGGCCTGGGGGCACAAAGATCTGTTATTGTCAACTAGTCGGCCTCCTGGCTGAGATTGGCACAGTCTGTGGCACCTTCCAAACCATCTGGTTATTCATACATAGAATTTATAGCACAGAAAAAGGCCATTCGGCCCAACAAGTCTATGCCGGTGTTTATGCTCCACACGAGCCTCCTCCCTCCCTACTCCATCTCACCCTATCAGCATATCCTTCTATTCCTTTCTCCCTTGTGTGTTTATCCAGCTTCCCCTTAAATGTATCTACACTATTCACCTCAACTACTCCTTGTGGGAGCGAGTTCCACATTCTCACCACTCTCTGGGTAAAGAAGTTTCTCCTGAATTCCCTATTGGATTTATTAGTGACTATTTTGTATTTATGACCTCTAGTTCTGGTCTCCCCCACAAGTGGAAACATCTTCTCCAAGTCTACCCTATCAAACCCTTTCATAATCTTAAAGACCTCTATCAGGTCACCCCTCAGTCTTCTCTTTTCTAGAGAAGAGCCCCAGCCTGTTCAGCCTTTCCTGATATTTATAATCTCTCAGTTCTGGTGTCATCCTAGTAAATCTTCATTGCACCTTCTCCAGTGCCTCGATATCCTTTTTATAATATGGAGATCAGAATTGTGCACAATACTCCCAGTGTGGTCTAACCAAGCTTCTGTACAAGTTTAACATAACTTCTCTGCTTTTCGGTTCTGTTCCTCACACGCACGTCTGGTGACGGAGATTAAACCGTCTGAGAAGTGACTTCGTTTTTTTTTCGGTTTTGCACGACTCTCTGTTCTACCTGCCCTGACACACCTGCGTGTCTCTGTCTTCCAGGTGTTCCTGAATGGTGATCAAATCCCTATGACCGGTGGAGAATTCACCCTCTGCTACTACAGCAGCAACATGGAGACTATCGTAGGAGTGAGCTGCCCTTTCCAGGTATTCTCTCGTTATTACCCACGGGGCCACAGCCCTTCCTCCTGATTGGACAGAGAATTTCTTAAAGCTACAGGCTCCTTGTACCTGCCCTGGGAGTGTTTGATGGGACAGTGTAGGGGGAGCTTTACTCTGTATCTAACCCTGTACCTGCCCCGGGAGTGTTTGATGGGACAGTGTAGAGGGAGCTTTACTCTGTATCTAACCCTGTACCTGCCCCGGGAGTGTTTGATGGGACAGTGTAGAGGGAGCTTTACTCTGTATCTAACCCTGTACCTGCCCCGGGAGTGTTTGATGGGACAGTGTAGAGGGAGCTTTACTCTGTACCTAACCCGTGCTGTACCTGCCCTGGGAGTGTTTGATGGGACAGTGTAGAGGGAGCTTTACTCTGTACCTAACCCGTGCTGTACCTGCCCTGGGAGTGTTTGATGGGACAGTGTAGAGGGAGCTTTACTCTGTACCTAACCCGTGCTGTACCTGCCCTGGGAGTGTTTGATGGGACAGTGTAGAGGGAGCTTTACTCTGTATCTAACCCGTGCTGTACCTGCCCTGGGAGTGTTTGATGGGACAGTGTAGAGGGAGCTTTACTCTGTATCTAACCCTGTACCGACAACTGGACAACCAGGAACACTACAGACGGTTACCCGCAGATCCGACCAAAGAACACACCCACCAGCTCAACAAACTGATCAAGACCTTCGATCCAGACCTTCAAAGCATCCTACGCATTCTCATCCCACGTAATCCCCGCGTGGGAGACTTCTACTGCCTCCCAAAGATACACAAAGCCAACACACCCGGACGTCCCATCGTATCAGGCAACGGAACCCTGTGTGAGAACCTCTCTGGATACATCGAGGGCATCCTGAAACCCATCGTACAGGGAACCCCCAGCTTCTGTCGCGACACTACAGACTTCCTACAAAAACTCAGTACCCACGGACCAGTTGAACCAGGAACACTTCTCACCACGATGGACGTCTCGGCACTATACACCAGTATCCCCCACGATGACGGCATCGCTGCGACAGCATCAATACTCAACACCAACAACAGCCAATCTCCGGAAGCCATCCTACAACTCATCCGCTTCATCCTGGATCACAATGTCTTCACCTTCGATAACCAGTTCTTTACCCAAACACACGGAACAGCCATGGGGACCAAATTCGCACCCCAATACGCCAACATTTTCATGCACAAGTTCGAGCAGGACTTCTTCACTGCACAAGACCTCCAACCAACACTATACACCAGATACATCGACGACATTTTCTTTCTATGGACCCACGGCAAGGAATCACTAAAGAGACTACACGATAACATCAACAAGTTCCATCCCACCATCAAGCTCACCATGGACTACTCCTCAGAATCAGTTTCTTTCTTGGACACACGAATCTCCATCAAAGACGGGCACCTCAGCACCTCACTCTACCGCAAGCCCACGGACAACCTCACGATGCTCCACTTTTCCAGCTTCCACCCTAACCACGTCAAAGAGGCCATCCCCTATGGACAGGCCCTGCGAATACACAGGGTCTGCTCAGACGAGGAGGAACGCGATGGACACCTACAGACGCTGAAAGACGCCCTAGTAAGAACGGGATATGACGCTCGACTCATCGATCGACAGTTCCGACGGGCCACAGCAAAAAATCGCATAGACCTCCTCAGGAGACTAACACGGGACGCAACCAACAGAGTACCCTTTGTCGTCCAGTACTTCCCCGGAGCGGAGAAACTACGCCATGTTCTCCGCAGCCTTCAACATGTCATCAATGAGGACAAACACCTCGCTATGGCCATCCCCACACCTCCACTACTCGCCTTTAAACAGCCACCCAACCTCAAACAGACCATCGTTCGCAGCAAACTACCCAGCTTTCAAGAGAACAGCGTCCACGACGCCACACAACCCTGCCACGGTAACCTCTGCAAGACATGCCAGATCATCGACACAGATACCACCATCACACGAGATGACACCACCCACCAGGTGCATGGTTCATACTCCTGTGACTCGGCCAACGTTGTCTACCTCATACGTTGCAGGAAAGGATGCCCCAGAGCATGGTACATTGGCGAGACCATGCAGACGCTGCGACAACGGATGAACGGACACCGCGCAACAATCGCCAAACAGGAGGGTTCCCTCCCAGTCGGGGAACACTTCAGCAGTCATGGACATTCATCCACCGACCTTCGGGTAAGCGTACTCCAAGGCGGCCTTCGAGACACACGACAACGCAAAATCGTCGAGCAGAAATTGATAGCCAAGTTCCGCACCCATGAGGACGGCCTCAACCGGGATCTTGGGTTCATGTCACGCTACACGTTACCCCACCAGCGAACAAATGTTATCTGTTTTTAATATAATGGGTCATTTGCTGGCTCTCTCTGCCTTCCGGATGTTTCTGCCTCTCTCTCTGTTTTTTTTCTCTGTTTTTTTTCCCTGTTTGTTTTTTTGTTGAATGTGTATTCGGGGGTTCTGCAGATGACACCTCTCTGTCTGAACACGGTGATTGCCTTGGCAACGGGCAGTTGCAGGGGCAGTCTGTAAACACCATGTATTATTCAATATGTATAAATGCGTAGGCTTCAAGGAGATCTTGAAACATTTACCTGAGGAAGGAGAAAATCTCCGAAAGCTTGTGAATTTAAAATAAAATTGCTGGACTATAACTTGGTGTTGTAAAATTGTTTACAATTGTACCTGCCCTGGGAGTGTTTGATGGGACAGTGTAGAGGGAGCTTTACTCTGTATCTAACCCGTGCTGCACTTTCTGGCGTTTTGCCCTCTGAGGGACTGTGGATTTGGGGGGCGGGGGAACTGCAGTGATTCAGGAGATTGGATCTTGTTGGAACGGAGATTGTGACTCCCTGACTGATCTCTGACTGAGTTGGAGCACCCTCGCCTCTGAGTCAGAAGGTCATGGGTTCAAGTCCCAATCCAGAGACTTGAGCACAAAATCCAGGCCGACAGTCGCAGTGCAGTACTGAGGGAGTGCTGCACTGTCGGAGGGTCAGTACTGAGGGAGTGCTGCACTGTCGGAGGGTCAGTACTGAGGGAGTGCTGCACTGTCGGAGGGTCAGTACTGAGGGAGTGCTGCACTGTCGGAGGGTCAGTACTGAGGGAGTGCTGCACTGTCGGAGGGTCAGTACTGAGGGAGTGCT
>NC_090352.1:38939038-38941153 GCF_035084215.1 Heptranchias perlo
TGGATGAGATCAGTGTAACGGAGGGATAGATAGCGGGAGGAAGCGAAGGTGAATAAAAGTAGGAATGGAAAGGGGTGAGAGAGGGAGGGGGGAAAACCGAGAGAGAGAGGGAGGTGTATGTAGGGGGACAGAGAGAGGACAAATTGGTGGAAATGATGGAGAGAGCGAGGTGAGGGAGCCCCCAGACCCAGTTAGATTTTTCAGTGTGTGTTTGCTGTCCACTCGTAGGAACAGGAGGAGGCCATTCAGCCCCTCGAACCTGTTCTACACATCCTACACTCCTGACTGGGAGAGATCACTTCACCCAGGAGGGCACAGATTGAAATTCTGCACCTCTTTAACCTCCAATCCTGCCCTTTCCAATCACATCTGGCAGTAGAACTGTTTTGCACAAATTTGTTTTCAAATGTTTGCACTACCCCAGGATTGTATTTTCAGTGATTTATAAATGTTATTTTTAAATACTGTAGTGTGTTTATTAGTGTTAAATAAAAAACCTGGAAACAATTCAGGAATGTGTTTTTTTTCCCCTCTAATGTTCTACACAGTGAGTGTCCAGCCCCCGTGTCCAGTCCGTCCAGTTCCTGTCGGAGGTTTTGTTACTAATCCTGATTTTCCTCCCTCCTCCTGTTTCGGTTCCACAGACCCTCCTCCCCCCTCCCTCCCCCCTCTTTCTCCCTCCTCCCCTCCTTCTTCCCCCCTCTCCCTCCTCCCCCCCCTCTCCCTCCTCCTTCCCCCACCTCCTCCCCCCTCCTTCTCCTCCCTCCTCCCCCCTCCTTCTCCTCCCTCCTCCCCCCTCCTTCTCCTCCCTCCTCCCCCCTCCTCCCCTCCTTCCCCCTCTCCCTCCTCCTTCTTCCCCCCCCTCTCCCTCCTCCTTCTTCCCCCCCCTCCTCCCTCCTCCTTCCCCCCCCCTCTCCCTCCTCCTTCTTCCCCCCCCTCCTCCCTCCTCCTTCCCCCCCCCTCTCCCTCCTCCTTCTTCCCCCCCCCCTCCCTCCTCCTCCTTCCCCCCCCCTCTCCCTCCTCCTTCTTCCCCCCCCTCCTCCCTCCTCCTTCTTCCCCCCCCTCCTCCCTCCTCCTTCCCCCCCCCTCTCCCTCCTCCTTCTTCCCCCCCCTCCTCCCTCCTCCTTCCCCCCCCCTCCTCCCTCCTCCTTCCCCCCCCTCCTTCCACCTCCTCCTTCCCCCCCCTCCTCCCTCCTCCTTCCCCCCCCTCCTCCCTCCTTCTTCCCCCCCCCCTCCTCCCTCCTTCTTCCCCCCCCCCCTCCTCCCTCCTCCTTCTTCCCCCCCTCCTCCCTCCTCCTTCTTCCCCCCCTCCTCCCTCCTCCTTCTTCCCCCCTCCTCCCTCCTCCTTCTTCCCCCCCCCTCCTCCCTCTTCCCCCTCCTCCCTCCTCCTCCTTTCCCCCCTCCTCCTCCTTTCCCCCCTCCTCCTCCTTTCCCCCCTCCTCCCTCCTCCTTCTTTCCCCCCCTCCTCCCTCCTCCTTCTTCCCCCCCCTCCTCCCTCCTCCTTCTCCCCCCCCCCCTCCTCCCTCCCTCCTTCTCCCCCCCCTCCTCCCTCCTCCTTCTCCCCCCCCCCCCTCCTCCCTCCCTCCTTCTTCCCCCCCTCCTCCCTCCCTCCTTCTTTCCCCCCTCCTCCCTCCCTCCTTCTTTCCCCCCTCCTCCCTCCTCCTTCTTTCCCCCCTCCTCCCTCCTCCTTCTTCCACCCCCTCCTCCCTCCTTCTTCCACCCCCTCCTCCCTCCTCTCCCTTCCCCCCCACCCTCATTCTTTATGTATGAGCCATGCCAGCACATGTTGGCAGGGGGGTGGCAGCTGTGCAGAGCCTGACCCTGTACCCACCCCACACCGGGGGTGCTGAGGCTAACTTTAGCCCTCTCGCTGCGATCTGCCATCGAGGGTCCTCCCTGCTCAGTACCTCACAGGGCTGTGCTTTCACTCACTGAGTCAGCAGCATGGTCTGAGGGAACTCTGATGTTTTTCTTTTAAATTCTTGGAACTGCCTTTAACAAAACACCAAACATCTGAGCAATTAAACTAAATGAAAGTGAAAATGAAAGTGAGAAACAAACCGAGACCACGACTGACTGAGCTATACTTCAGGTAAGAGACTGGGGGCAGGGGGA
>NC_090352.1:39658853-39665999 GCF_035084215.1 Heptranchias perlo
AAGCCACCACCCTCAGACGATGTCTCAACTTGCCCCACCCCTGGAACCATGTGCTGCCGTCATTAAAGCCCTTGCTTTGTAGTTTGGGAATGATTTAATAGTCAGGGCCGCCTCATTGGATAATGGAATATCTTGACTCCTCCCCACACTCATGTATTCAAGTCATTCTTTAATGAGCCATCCGGAGAGCGGGAGGTGATCTTTATTCCTTTCCACCCCCTGTCCTTTCCGTCTGTAGGCCACATGTGTTTGCAAGTTGTCTGTCTGCCAGATGTTGAGCGGTTCCTCTCACTGTGCAGTGGGCAATCAATCCCAACATCAAACACTCCGAGAACAGGTTCAGCACGGGTTAGATACAGAGTAAAGCTCCCTCTACACTGCCCCATCAAACGCTCCCAGGGCAGGTACAGGGTTAGATACGGAGTAAAGCTCCCTCTACACTGCCCCATCAAACACTCCCAGGGCAGGTACAGGGTTAGATACAGAGTAAAGCTCCCTCTACACTGCCCCATCAAACGCTCCCAGGGCAGGTACAGGGTTAGATACAGAGTAAAGCTCCCTCTACACTGCCCCATCAAACACTCCCAGGGCAGGTACAGGGTTAGATACAGAGTAAAGCTCCCTCTACACTGTCCCATCAAACACTCCCAGGGCAGGAACAGGGTTAGATACAGAGTAAAGCTCCCTCTACACTGTCCCATCAAACACTCCCAGGGCAGGTACAGCACGGGTTAGATACAGAGTAAAGCTCCCTCTACACTGTCCCATCAAACACTCCCAGGGCAGGTACAGGGTTAGATACAGAGTAAAGCTCCCTCTACACTGTCCCATCAAACACTCCCAGGGCAGGTACAGGGTTAGATCCAGAGTAAAGCTCCCTCTACACTGTCCCATCAAACACTCCCGGGGCAGGTACACTGTTAGATCCAGAGTAAAGCTCCCTCTACACTGTCCCATCAAACACTCCCAGGGCAGGTACAGCACGGGTTAGATACAGAGTAAAGCTCCCTCTACACTGTCCCATCAAACACTCCCCCTCTGCGCTTATGCAGTATTTACCTATTTCCTACACCAGGCATCCTATTGGTATCTTTGTCCTGTTGCTTTATTCCCACTGGGATCTTGATTGAGACTGCCTGAAATTAATTTCCCTTGGGTCCATTACAGGCCGCAGAAGGAGGAGGTTTTTAAATTGTCAGCCTGTGTTACATTTAACCCTGGGTCCTGGAGATGAGATGCCAGTGTCTAACCCACTGCCCCAATCCTATGTCTTTCGGATGAGATGTTAAACTGAGGCCCCGGCTGCCCCCTCAGATTGATGTAAAAGATCCCAGGGCATGATTTTGAAGAAGAGCAGGGGAGTTCTCCCTTGTGTCCTGGGCCAATATTTATCCCTAAACCAACACCTGCCACAATAGAGTATCTGGTGATTATCACATTGCCGTTTGTGGGATCTTGCTGTGTGCAGTTTGGCTGCTGCGTGTCCCTAAGTTACAACAGCGACTACACTTCATTGGCTGTAAAGGGCTTTGGGACGTCCTGAGGTTGTGAAAGGTGCGATAGAAATGTAAGTCTGTCTTTTCATTACTGTTTAGAAAGACTTGCATTTCTATCGCGCCTTTCACGGCTCAGGACGTCCCAAAGCGCTTTACAGCCAGTGAAGCTCTGTTTGAAGTGTAGTCACTGTTCACTATCTTTATGCTTCTCCGATGTCACCTTTTTGATCTCCTTTCGAGGTTGAACAGTCTGGATTTCTCTAGTCTTTCCTCGTTCCTCTGTTACTAGGGACCAGCCCTTTGGATCTTTGAACTGTCTCCCGTGTATCTCGAACCGGACACAGTACTCGGTGTCTGATGAGAGCACTGTACAGTTCGAGTATGAGTTCCCCAGACTTGTACTCCGCTCTCTCGGCTATACAGTTCAGTATTCCATTTGCTTTGCTGATTGCTGCTCTGTACCTGCTGAGTGTGAACTCTCCTGAGACACCCGAGATCTCTTTCATAAGAACATAAGAAATAGGAGCAGGAGTAGGCCAATCGGCCCCTCGAGCCTGCTCCGCCATTCAATAAGATCATGGCTGATCTGGTCCTAACCTCAAATCTAAAATCATGTCCAATTTCCTGCCCGCTCCCCGTAACCCCTAATTCCCTTTACTTCTAGGAAACTGTCTATTTCTGTTTTAAATTTATTTAATGATGTAGCTTCCACAGCTGCCTGGGGCAGCAAATTCCACAGACCTACCACCCTCTGAGTGAAGAAGTTTCTCCTCATCTCAGTTTTGAAAGAGCAGCCCCTTATTCTAAGATTATGCCCCCTCGTTCTAGTTTCACCCATCCTTGGGAACATCCTTACCGCATCCACCCGATCAAGCCCCTTCACAATCTTATATGTTTCAATAAGATCGCCTCTCATTCTTCTGAACTCCAATGAGTAGAGTCCCAATCTACTCAACCTCTCCTCATATGTCCGCCCCCTCATCCCCAGGATTAACCGAGTGAACCTTCTTTGTACTGCCTCGAGAGCAAGTATGTATTTTCTTAAGTATGGACACCAAAACTGTATGCAGTATTCCAGGTGCGGTCTCACCAATACCTTATATAACTGCAGCAATACCTCCCTGTTTTTATATTCTATCCCCCTAGCAATAAAAGCCAACATTCCGTTGGCCTTCTTGATCACCTGCTGCACCTGCAAACTAACTTTTTGATTTTCTTGCACTAGGACCCCCAGATCCCTTTGTACTGCAGTACTTTCCAGTTTCTCGCCATTGAGATAACTTGCTCTCCGATTTTTCCTGCCAAAGTGCATAACCTCACATTTTCCAACATTGTATTGCATCTGCCAAATCTCCGCCCACTCACCCAGCCTGTCTATATCCCCTTGTAGGTTTTTAATGTCCTCCTCACTCTCTACTTTCCCTCCCATCTTTGTATCATCTGCAAACTTTGATATGTTACACTCGGTCCCCTCCTCCAAATCGTTAATATAGATTGTAAAGAGTTGGGGACCCAGCACCGACCCCTGCGGAACACCACTGGCTACTGGTTGCCAGTCCGAGAATGTACCATTTATCCCAACTCTCTGCTTCCTGTTAGATAACCAATCCTCCACCCATGCCAGAATATTACCCCCAATCCAGTGATTCTTTATCTTGAGCAATAATCTTTTATGTGGCACCTTGTCGAATGCCTTCTGGAAGTCTAAATACACTACATCCACTGGTTCCCCTTTATCCACTCTGTACGTTATATCCTCAAAGAACTCAAGCAAATTTGTCAGACATGACTTCCCCTTCGTAAAGCCATGCTGACTTTGTCCTATTAAATTATGTTTATCCAAATGTTCCGCTACTGTCTCCTTAATAATAGACTCCAAAATTTTACCCACCACAGATGTTAGGCTAACTGGTCTATAATTTCCAGCCTTCTGCCTACTACCCTTTTTAAATAAGGGTGTTACATTAGCAGTTTTCCAATCTGCCGGGACCTTTGCCGAATCCAGAGAATTTTGGAAAATTATTACCAAAGCATCCACAATCCCTACTGCCACTTCCCTCAAGACCCTCGGATGTAAGCCATCAGGTCCAGGGGATTTATCCGCCTTGAGTCCCATTAATTTACTGAGTACCAATTCCTTAGTGATTTTAATTGTATTTAGCTCCTCCCCCCCTAGAGCCCCCTGTTTGTCCAGTGTTGGGATATTCTTAGTGTCCTCTACCGTAAAGACTGAAACAAAATATTTGTTCAGCATTTTTGCCATCTCCATGTTTCCCACCATTAATTTCCCGGTCTCATCCTCAAAGGGACCTACGTTTGCCTTAGCCACCCTTTTTCTTTTTATATAACTGTAGAAACTCTTGCTATCTGTTTTTATATTTTTTGCTAATTTATTTTCATAATCTATCTTCCCTTTCTTAATCAATCCTTTCATTGCTTTTTGCTGTCTTTTGAAGACTTCCCAATCTTCTATCCTCCCACTAAGTTTGGCTATCTTATATGTCCTTGTTTTTAGTCGGATACTATCCTTAATTTCTTTACTTAGCCACGGATGGCTGTCATTTCTTTTACACCCTTTTTTCCTCAGTGGAATATATTTTTTTTGAAAGTTGTAGAATAACTCCTTAAATGAACACCACTGTTCATGTACCGTCTTACCCTTTAATCTATTTTCCCAGTCCACTTTAATCAGTTCCGCTCTCATACCATCATAGTCTCCTTTATTCAAGCTCAGTACGCTTGTTTGAGAACCAACCTTCTCACCCTCTAATTGGATATGGAATGTAACCATGTTATGGTCACTCATTCCAAGGGGATCCTTAACTAGGACATTATTAATTAATCCTGGCTCATTACACAGGACCAGGTCCAAGGTTGCTTGCCCCCTTGTAGGTTCAGTTACATACTGCTCAAGAAATCCATCCCTAATACACTCAATAAACTCTTCCTCAAGGCTGCCCTGCCCAATTTGATTTGTCCAGTTAATATGATAGTTAAAATCCCCCATAATTATAGCTGTTCCCTTATTACATGCCCCGACTGTTTCCTGATTAATACTTCTTCCAGCAGAGTTGCAACTATTAGGAGGCCTATATACTACGCCCACAAGTGTTTTTTCCCCTTATTATTCCTTATCTCTACCCAAACTGTTTCATTATCCTGATCCTTTGTCCCAATATCTTTTCTCTGTATTACAGTGATTCCTTCCCTTATTAACATAGCCACCCCACCTCCCCTTCCTTCCTGCCTGTCCTTCCTGATTGTTAAATACCCTGGCATATTTAATTCCCAGTCGTTGTCACCCTGCAGCCATGTTTCTGTAATGGCCACAAGATCATACCCATACGTCGTTATTTGTGCCGTTAACTCGTCCATTTTGTTACGAATGCTACGTGCATTCAGATGAAGAACTTTCAAATATGTTTTGTGACACTTAGTTCCTGCTTTTTCCTTTTTTAACACTTTACCTTTTTCTCCATACCTTCTGTCCCTTCCTGACACGCTTTCCTCTGTCTCCCTGCTCAGGTTCCCAACCCCCTGCCACAGCTTTGATGCTGGGTTAATCGCCTTGCACCTTCTAGTTTTTATTTTATCTCTTGTGCCTAAAGTACACTTTCTTTCCGCTGCTCTACGCTTTTCCCTTTCACTTGTTCTTGAACAACTGTTTGTACTACTTGTATTGTAGATTTCCCCTGGGTCTTCCCCTCTCTTGCTGCTCTCAACTTTATTCCCTTCTGACTCCCCGCTCAGTTTCCCATCCCCCTGCAACTTCATCCTTGCCTGTTTCAGTATTATTCATTGAGTTTGTGGGTTGTCCTTTTTCTTCTGTATTCAGTAATTTACACTCGTGGGTATTAAATTTAATCTGCCTTTGTTCCACAAGCCCAACCTATTCTCTCTCCTCAGAATCAACCGCTCCTCCTAATTTGGTCGCAGAATATCCCACGCTCCCCTCTCCTAGTCTGGATTTACTCAAGTTTAAGGAGTAGATCCAGGCCGTGTTTTGGTTTAATATTAAAAAGCTTTAAATGGAAAGTCACCCCCACTTCCTATGTGTCAGGCGTGGCTCAGTGTGGCAGCGCTGTCGTCTCGGAGTCAGAAGGTCTCCACTCCAGGGACTTGAGCACATAATCCAGGCCAACACTCCCAGTGCAGTACTGAGGGAGTGCTGCACTGTCAGAGGTGCCGTCTTTCAGATGAGACGTTAAACCGAGGCCCCGTCTGCTCTCTCAGGTGGACGTGTAAGATCACTCGGCAATTATTTTGATGAAGAGCGGGGGGACTTCTCCCCGGTGTCTGGGCCAATATTTTTCCCTCAACCAACATCACTCAATCAGATTATCTGGTCATTTATTTCATTGCTGTCTGTGGGATCTTGCTCTGCATAAATTGGCTGCCACGTTTCCTACATTACAACAGTGTCTACATTTCAAAAGTTTTTCATTGGCTATAAAGTGCTTAGGGACATCCTGAGGTCGTGAAAGGCGCTATATAAATGAAAGTCTTTTCTTTATGTGTTAGACAGTCTGCCCTCCAGATATTATCCAGCTTTTTGTTATTATAATTGATTCTCGGGATATTTGACACTTAGTTTAAATCATGTTGAGACAGGAACACCTCATTTGGTCTATACTTGCAGATGAAAGGGGTTCCAATGCTGCTCCTCTCCTTTCTCTCCTCATCCTCTTCTCCTTTCTCTACTCCTTCCTCTCCTTCCTCTCCTTCCTCCTTCCTCTCTTTCCTCTCCTTCCTCTCCTTCCTCTCCTTCCTCCTTTCTCCTTTCTCCTTCCTCTCTCCTTCCTCCCGCCTCTCTCCTGCCTCTCTCCCCTCACTCTCTCTCTCCTCTCTCTCCTGTCTCTCTCTCTCCTCTCTCCCCTCACTCTCTCTCTCCTCTCTCTCCTCTCTCTCCTGTCTCTCTCTCTCTCCTGTCTCTCTCTCTCTCCTCTCTCCTGTCCCTCTCCTCTCTCCCTCCTCGCTCCCCCCCCCCCCCCCCACCACCGCAAAAACACAACCTGACGATGGAGATATGGCCATTATTCATCTGAAGAATCTTGTGGTGGGAGTTTGGTGGTGAACAGACTGTGTCTTGTGTGTTTAGTCTGTTGGGAGGAGAAATGATGAGGCAGTAGCAGGTGGTGAGGGAGATCGTGCCTTTATACAGACAGCACAGCTGGTGATTGGCAGAGGTGGAGCAATACTGCCAGTCAGTGCCCCTCACAGTGACCCCCCATCGATATCGAGTGCCAGGCTGTGAGATCGTCACTCACTCCTCCAACTGCTCGTCAGTTTTGTGAATAATTAAAAAAAAAATTCTTTCAGTGTTTGGTTTGCAGCAAATTTTAAAACAAACTTGAGTAAAGTTTTTATATAGTTTCCGTTTTCTTTCCCTCTCCTGAGACGTTGAGGGAGGTGGAGGGAGGGAGGTGGAGTGTGGGTGGGTGAGAGGGAGGGAGGGAGGGAGGGAGGTGGAGTGTGGGTGGGTGAGAGGGAGGGAGGTGGAGTGTGGGTGGGTGAGAGGGAGGGAGGTGGAGTGTGCGTGGGTGAGAGGGAGGAGGGAGGTGGAGTGTGGGTGGGAGGGAGGGAGGGAGGTGGAGGGTGGGTGGGAGGGAGGGAGGTGGAGGGTGGGTGGGAGGGAGGGAGGTAGGTGGAA